>NW_022147008.1:0-223650 GCF_002938485.1 Sitophilus oryzae
AAAAAATAGATATATTTACCTGCAATCAGAACAGCACTCACTCCACAGTCTTAAATCCACTTTCGGAACATCCTCACATCTTCCGATGCCTTCCTGCAATTCAGGTAATACAAAAACGTCCTTTGTGATTTTGGTGATATTATCTCCGTTATCACACAGTACTCGAGACAAGGAGTACTGCTTGATTTGTACCAACTGTTCTGGCTTAAACACTGAAGGATTCTCGTACCTAGAGAAAGAAAAATGTTGTATTGGTATTATGAAAACAATTTTATTTATTGTTTAGTTAGTTTTAAATTTATATGACTATATATTTTATGGCTTATCTGAAGCTCAAAAAAAACTAGTATCCTGATTACTACTAATAAAAAATAAAATAGCTAAAAACAAAATGATTGGGTCCAATACAGTAATAATAAAAACAGATTAAAGTATCAATTTTATACTGCCAATGGATCAAACTTGAATTGAACTGTGATAAACTTACCAAAACCTGTCACCGTCTCTCAGTTTCTTAAACTGCTCCACAAGGAGACATCTAAACAAGGGTCCGACCCTGCCTCCTTCTACTGGGTCCTCCAAAATTCCTCCAACGAAGACGTCGATATTTTCAGGGTGACCGTACAGCTTCTCCATCTTTTCTCTGACTTCGTCGTCTGATATTTCGGAGGCTAGATCATCGAAGCTTGTCACTTTACGCATTCCGCAAAAATTGCGGAAAGCTACGTATCCTGGTAAGGCATGATCTCGAGACCTAAAGACGCCAACAAAATAGAAAAAATAAAATACATATCATTATACACAGCTATAAGAATTATTTTTAAATATTTTGAATTCAATCAATTCAAAATTACGTTACTTTAGAAAAAATTAACGAGTGGAAGCAAAATGATAATAAAATTCGTATAAAATGGGTGGAGGTTTTCCATAATTTTTCTCTGCTTTAATATACAAAAGATTATTGCATTTTTTTTTTCTCTAGGTGAAATTCTATAGGTACATCCCTAGATTCCTAGATTATGGTAGATCTGAGTCAAGACACACAAAATATTAATTTATGATAAAGCAATACATAGAACATAGTTTTACGCGGATAAAAAAACGGTCAAAATTTAGTCAAAAGTAAAAATTTCTCAGAAACTTAATATAAACTATTCCCATATGTTTCCAGTTATCTTATTGAATACTCTGTATACTATCGATCTAATATACTACTACTATACTTATATGTGTATGATACTTATATGTATGTAGTAAATTACTCATCTGTACTACTCTCACTACTATCTACCTGTGTATATTCATTGCAGCTAAATCCAAAGCAACCGCATGGGCAGTATTAAATAACTTTTCGGTTAGTTCGGTATTTAAGTTTTCCCTAGGCATTTTCTTCTTAGCAGCCGTAACAAACATGCCCCTGAGTAAAGGATCAATGCCTCCTTCTTCAACCAATCTCCAAGGAGAGAAGAATGCTTTGTGAAGCGGAAGATGTCCTTCTCTGATAGGATTAAAACTCGAGTCGTACCTAAAATGTTAATAAGCATTTAATCGAACCTTATTAAGTAACGTTTATTACTTTAGTTATAATATGTACAGCGAAAGAATAATATATTATGTCATTTAAAGAACATTATTATTATGATTGCAAGTCAAAGTAGAATGAGAATATATCGCCACCTCAAAACTACAACTAGATAACTCGAAAATTGGCTGTTTGTAGTTAACTCTACCAACCTTTGTTATTTTGGAATATCTTTCTACTTGCAACAACTATATAACTTAAAAGTCCCGCCATGCGCCATCCCCTTTATATTTGAAGTGTCAAACGTAGATATTTTCCCAATAAATTTGCAGGATATTACAAGAACTAGACAGCTCAAGTTGTCAAAACTATGATTTTAGAGATATCTAGTTGTAGTTTTGAGGAGTGTTATATACTTTTGCTGTACAAACTACAAATTATCATATACTAAATATACCTACCTGTGTAAAATTGGGTTAATAAGAGTATGTCCAAATCTCAAAGCTGCCGTAGCAAACACATTAGATATGCTCGGGTTGATCAGGGGATCATATTCTTTATATTCGCCCAGCAGTTCCATACCTTTCGGTCCAACAACAAAAGGCAACCAATGTTTGTAAGTTATATGCTGAATGGCAGCTCCTACAATTTTTCTAGCTTCGTAGAATAGCATATCTCCGTCCCAGTGAGGGTTTAAATATCTAGAGAAACAGTAAAAAGATAAATAAGAATATTTATTTCCAGCTACGTAAATTTTTTTGTTATTAGGCAAGCTGCTTATGCTGCTTATCAATTATGCTTATTTTTTTCGTAAATTCGGCAATAGTTTTTCCATTTGTATTGTATGGCACACCCTGTACATAAAGTTGTACAGTGTTTGCAAAAAGTCGGCTTCATATAGGATTGTATTTTATTACCTATATTTATTACTAAAGACCACGCTAAAGAGAGATAAAAATTTGACACCAAAAGTTAAGTCGTGTAAAGGATACATATGAAAGAGACTGTGTGATTATAAAAACTAAAACAAACCTTAATTCTTTGGCCAATCTATTGTGTTCTCTCATCCACAAGGTGTGCATAGCAGTGAGTCCGTTTTGTTCATTGACTCTAATATCACCAGCCAGGAAACAGTTAACGTCACTCTCTGATAAGTTTCTTCTACAATCCATTCCTTTGTCCTCCTGCATAAGGTAGTAAAGGCTTTCTTCCCTCGAACACTGGACCTTCCTTTAGACGGCCTAAGGGTGCGTCTATGTCCCGGATTTCACGCGCTAGTTCATCAGAAAACCATATATCTACCAGCAAAAAAATACATGGCAGTGCTATCATAAATCAAAACAGGATAAATTCGTTCCTGGAATATTTAATAAAAAACTAAATTATGGAAAATAGAATTAAAATATACTATTGCAACCCCTATATACAGGGTGAGTCTTAAATATGTGCAAATATTTTCAGGGCCAGTAGATCTGGATAAAAGAAACGTATTTTTCTCTTTACCGTTTTTCGGGTTATTTTACTTTGAAACTTTAAGAAATACAGGGTGGCGCACCTCATTTGCCTCGGTTGAGTATACGAAAACGGAAAGATGTAAAACAATTTTTATGGGTATATCTAAAGAGGCAATATGCCATAATTTGCCAAGGTGACACCAGCCACATTGATTACAATTTTATTGAAAAATCGCTTTTTATTCAAAATCTGAGCCAGATAGGTATAGGAAACCCTAATATAGTTTGAAAGAGCATTTAAATCTGCTTCGATTTATTTAAAAAAATGGAGGGTGTTGTATTTGAAATAGCGAAGTTTTTATTTAAAATAAATATTTAAAATAGACCAGCAATTTTTGATACCCCTGTATACATTTAAGGAAGCAATGAAATTTTTTAGTAAAGTTTATTTCTCCGGCTTGAAAGTCAGCACAAGAATTAATTCTGAAAAGAAATGTACAAGGTGTTGACAAACTTTTTTATTATAGCATGCATATTTAAATATCTTTAAATATCTCAAAAACCAAAACTTTTAAACATATTTAACCCTTATAATAAATGCTTTATTTTACGTCCAAGAATCTAAAAAACAATATAACTTTGTATGGATCTTAGATCTGACCATAGATAAAAGAAAATAATCTTCTATTAAGATAGATATGAAACTTGTATAGTAAAAAATTTTTGTAAGTTATGCACATTGCCTTTAGTAGAGACTATGTTTAACCCAGCGCCTCTGCCTTTTCTGCTGTAAATATTTTTATGTTTATATTTGATTTCAAGGATTTGTTTTAAAGTTACACTGATATATTAGTATATCAGAGTAACTTTAATAAAACATAAGAATATATACTGATACCGTTGTTTCACTATAAAACTAAAAAATATCAAAAAAATTCCAAATTTTCCATTTTTTTTGCTAAAAACTCATAAATGTGTTTCTGAGGTCGAAATATACTGCCCCTAAAATATTTGAACAATAAATAAATCTATCTATCTATCTATCTATATATTTTAGAGTTTATTAAATATAAATTTTGACTACAAAGTAGAAAGTAAATCACAATATTTTATAAAAATTGGTACCCTAGGCATTTTTTTTTGTG
Source organism: Sitophilus oryzae (assembly GCF_002938485.1). Classification (NCBI taxonomy): domain Eukaryota; kingdom Metazoa; phylum Arthropoda; class Insecta; order Coleoptera; family Curculionidae; genus Sitophilus; species Sitophilus oryzae. The sequence continues at coordinate 4,122 of NW_022147008.1, forward strand.
AATAAATAATAAAATTTCAGTACTATGATATTTAAAATTTAGATAGATAGAATATTAAAAACATACCGGTAATGGCAGACGCTGGCCCAAATTCAATAAAAGTAAATTTTTCCTGCGAAACATCGGGCTTTTTGTCACAGAAAAGGCATTTTTGCTTGGCAGTAAAATGTCAAGTTGACAATATACAGGGTGTTTTTTAAAGAAAATATATTTTTTTTGACTGGCCATCCTTTTCAACAAAATTTATCTTTTGAGTTTTTCTTGTTCATCAAACGGTTGCCGAGAAAAAATAAATATACTTATTAAGAGCCCGCCTTAAGCCGTTTTCTAAAGTTTTATTTTTAGATTAATTAGAAACACCCTGTATATGCATATCATAAAGTTCCAAATAAACTAGTAACCTAAAAAGGGTTTTTCCTACCACTAGAGACACCGAATTTTTAGTGAGTACTAAATTATTTTATCCAAATTGTAACCATATAAGTTTCCAGGCAATGGATCTGACAGATCCTGTACATTTAAAAAATATTTTACAAGATGCATATTGCCTCCCACATAAACCTATAAATTTTGTTTCTACATCTTTACGTTTTAAATCAAACAGGCTGAATGAGGTACGCCATATTGTATATATGAGTTCTAAATTTTGAGAACCACTGGGTTTTCTTTCTTGTATATTTAAACTATTACTTATGTTGACATATTATGAAGAAATTATGTTGTTTCACTATAAAACTGAAAAAAATATCAAAAAAATTCCAAATTTTCCATTTTTTTGCTAAAAAAAACTCATAAATGTGTTTCTGAGGTCGAAATATACTGCCCCTAAAATATTTGCACATATTTAAGACTCACCCTGTACAAATGTCAAAAGATCATATTTAAAGCGTTAAGATAAATTGGTACCCTAGGCATTTTTTTTGCCGCATCCTCTCACTAAAATTCCAGTAAATTTTTTTCAAGTGGTGTCTGACTGATGGAATTACAAGCACATTTTCTTGGCAGTCGCTGGCAGTCATTGGCATCAGTAGACTTTAATTACATGGCAGACATAGGCAGTCTTCGTCTCAGTCATTGGCAGTCGCTTGGCAGTAAAATGACATTTTGACAGTACATGAACATTTTTTACCTAATTGAGACACCTCTCAATTTTTTATACCTAATACAGGCAACAAATAGAATTGTTTTATTGAGTTTTAAAATTGTGATTTATGATATATGCGACAAGTGTCAATGATGGCAAATTCATAAAGTTCCGTTTACACCCTTACATATATTAAAAATTGTGTTAGGGGACCAAATATCGAAAAGAGACAAAGAGAAAAATTGTTTAGAGTATTATTGTAAGTAGTATACCCAAGTAATGTTTCATAAATATACATGGACGCTAAAAGGGTAGCATTTTATATATTTTTCGGCAATTTTTTCAAAAAATTACAATTTTTCGCTAAAACATAAACAAAGTAAATCCAAAACGAATTATTTCCAGCGTAATATTTTTTACTGTACTGGAAATAATCTTAAAAAAATAAAATGTCAATTTTTATGATGTCAAAGCTCTTGCAATGGAATGAATCGATAGCTGGAAAATAGATGTCTATGAAAAAGAAAAAGGGAACAGAAATATAGGAATCTACTTAAAATTGAATATTAATACCTCCGATTTGCACCTATTACAAGAATATATAGACAGACATTATTTAAAAAAAATAAACTTACCATTGAAGCATCAATATAAGAAGTAAGTTGGTTGATTTGTTCTCTGTGTTGAACTTCGTTGAAAAATATAGATGTCATTCCAGATCCGCAGATTGCGCTTGTTCTTACAAAATCTATACAACGCCTGCAATAGAAAATATATAATAGAGACCACATACATTCAGATAACATTAAATATATTTATAATCTGTCCAACAACAGAATACATGATTTTGATCGATAATTTCCAAAGCATAGTAGCAAAAAACACTATACTTATGACTTGAAAATGACAGAAAGCAACTGCCTACTCTTACCACTGTTAAATTTAACCCTAAATATTTTTGGACTGTGTGAGTACCAAAGACATTTGTAACTACCTGTTTTTTTTTGCTGGGCATAATATACATGCAGTGGTTTTCTTTTTAAATCTAATTGATTATTTTTTCTATACCTATTGGTGATTCTTGGATCATCTTCTGGTACATCCATTGGATAACAAGGAGCGGCATATTCGCAAGACTTCTTACAATCTATTCCATCCCAAGTTTCTGAACTGACACTAGGCAAAGCGTGGTCCAAATCGTGATCTAAGAACTGGCCCCACTGCATCACCATATGGGTTATTTCTTCGTCTTGGGTGATCTTTGACGTGGCAATCAAACTAGTAGATACCTAAACATTGTTTAAGAGCATTAACAACTAAGAAATGAAATCAATATAATCAATAAATTTCTCCTTCATACTCTATCTGTTTTGTACGAACCTTTCTAGATGCTGGTTTAGGATATCCATTGTAAAGTTTGTTCTTCTCCCATCCAACTGGTCTGGCAAATCCATCTTCGTAAATCGGTTTCAGTACTCTACGGAATCCTGTCAAACTAGCTCCCCAAGTGGGATGTTGGAGGTTGTTACAGGTACCGTCTATGCTGCGGTACTTCGAATGGAAACACATATCCGAACAATTTTTCGTGTGCCTGTGGGCGTTACAACCTTAAACAATACCAGACTCTTAGAATCACTGGATAATTTATACAGTATGTCCCCGGATTGTCTTTACAAGAAGAAAAACTTTTTTATAATTGACATTTTGAGAAAAATGCATTCTTCATAAAAATTTTTGCTTTTTCTAAAATGGTTAATCCCGTTTAAACTTTTCCAAATATCCATACAGTTTTACAGAGCTATCGAGAAAAACTATCAACAATAATCTATCAAAGAATGAAATAAACGAAATTATATTATCATAGAAAATGGAAACGCGTTTTGATTTTTAGGACTTAGAAAAAATTCAACTAATTTTCATGTTTTTTCTAATTTTCTCTAAAATGGTATGGAAATTTGGAAAAGTATAAAAGGGATTAACCATTTTAGAACAAGCAAACTTTTTTATGAAGGATACATTTTTCTCAAAATCTCAATAATAAAAAAGTTTTTCCTCTTGTAAAGACAATCCGGGGACATACTGTAGATTAGAATTGTTCATAGAAAGTCTAAGCACACTGAAATAGTAATGAGCATTACGATTCTTTTTGGTGAATCTAATCATACGATTCAATTTCTCATAATGAATCGACTCTCAGGATTCGTTCATTTGAACAAACTACAAACACATTTTGCATATGACAGTATAAAATAGATATTTTTTTGTAAATAGCTTTCATATCGTTTTCATTTTATATCCATGATGTTTGTTTAAGGCTTTATTTCGAGTCTATTGATACCCTACTACATAAATACTCATTCTTCATAATTATGAAGACGGCGTTAAATTATAGTATATTTTATTATTAATACATAAAATTGGTATAATAAAACATACCATTTGATTACTAAAAAATTGGCGCTGGGAGGCACGTAGAGCCGCCCATACTAAAAATATGTTAATATCTCGAAAACTGCCACTTTGACTGATTTTGATGTTATTACAAATTTTGTTGCAAATATTATTCCTAATCTTAATTTGAAAATCGCGTTTCGCTAACTACTGTAATTTTGGAGTTACGATTTTTTAAAATTTTTAACCCCCTCCCATACCCCCTTACCAACCCACCACTCCCATCAAAAACTAATGGCCAGATTTTCGGGTGCCTCAGTATTTTTGTGCCAAATTTGGTTAAAATCGGTTCAGCGGTTTTTGAGTGATCGTGTTATAGACGGACAGACAGACAGACACCATGAAAATATTTTGTATTTAGATCATTGTGAGTGAAATTAAAAAAACTTTTTTTTTGCCGATCTTAATAGCCTACCATACCTATTGGTATGGTCAGCTAAAAAATAATAACTGATCTATATTTATATCATTGCAATTACCTATATTACAAACGTTTGAGTACTCATAATATTGTACCCAAGCTCATAGTTCACGTGCGCATATGCATTTATTGTGTGAAACCGTAGCTCCCACAATGACTCAATTTCACATTTCCATCTACCAAAGTAACCCATTAAAAATAACTCACCTGATAATCTAGCGATCAAATCCAGTTTCTCCTGAGACAGTATCTCCTTATAACTGAAATCTGTAGTATGCGTCATGTTAACACTGCCTTTCTGAATATGTTTCCTGATATTCACCAGAGTTCTTTCATAAACCTCTGCAGCCCTGGCTAATTCCCTAGCTGGTGCATTGGGATACCGGATAATCCTGAACAACTCCGACGAAGAAGGATGTTTGTTGTGCAAGAAATTATCGATGGTGTTGTTGATGGCCTTGTCAATCTCGCTCGAAGCTTCGGTGAAGGCGATCTTGATGAACCTGTCACTGATACTGCCCACCGCGCCTGTTGAAACTGTAGGGTCTTTGACGGTGATGTAGCCTGAAGCTGAGTCCCTGCCATGGTCGTTGTTGGCTATGCATTCGTATCGACCTTGGTCTTCAGCAGCAACCTGAAATATCTTTTCGTTTTCAAGATAAAAAATAAAAACATTATTTTTCCGCCATCTTTGTACCGCGATATCTCCCTAATGGTTGACTTTTGACCCAACGTTTATAAAGCAAACTACCCTTTATTTTGAACAAGGAATCACCCCCTAAAGTTTTTCGCATTTGTTTTGAAACACCCTATATACTTAGCTGGACAAGTAGATAGATACATGCAACTTTGTCCATATATCTTCTTGTCTTGTCTAGCTAGAAACAGAATATTTTAAATTTTCAGCAAAACTGCTGGACATGAATCCTTGGACACATAATATTACCATCATTATACAGGTTGGTCCGAACTGTATTCCGGAAACTTCGGCAGCATATTCTGCAAATTAAAATATGTAAAAAAGTTCGTATAAATATATGCCCTAAAATTCTTAGTTTCGGAAATACAGGGTGTAGAATTTTCATTTTTATTTCGATTTTGTCCAAATAATTTCTCAAGCTACATCAATATTTGGAGGAAACTTGGTGTCTGGGAGTTTTTTGACATGAAAAATTTGATTTTGATGTCAATATGACTCCTACTTGCATATTTGTTTAATTGGTTTGAAGAGTAGTAAATTTTCGTCCGTACATGTAGCGTATGTTCGAAAGAAAATGGCGTCCAGTTGGCTGGAAAATGACGATCGATGCCATTTCCCATATAAATTTACATATAAAATGACAGCGATCTTCATTTCATGGCCATCGCTGACGCCGTTTTTATTCGATCATACGGTATAAAACTACTGAGTAAAGGAATATATATTTACGGCATTTTCTACGTAAAAAAAGGTCTCTTAGTAAAAATCACTACAACTAATGGTTCTCGAGATATTTGGAATCGAAATGATCAACACCCTGTCATTATTGACATAAATTAAACATGTTAACTAAATAGTTTTTTTTTTTTTTTTAAAAACATAAATTTGAAATGTTTGTTTGTGCCAAAACTTCAACAGAAACAGTTTATCATAATTTTTTCGAAGGAAAAATTTTGATTATTGAAAAAATTAAAAATTCCAAAATTTATTATTTCGGTCAAATAACTATATACTCAACGCATGTTTATTTTTGTCAATAATGACATATATTGACTATTTCCATTCTTTCCAAATATCTTAGGAACGGTTGCTCATAGGTTTTACCAAAGTTATTTTTCCATAAAAAATCACGGAAATGTATATTTTCACTCAGCAGTTTTACACAGGTATGGATGAAAAGTTATTATACTTCAAAACAGTTAAGACTTTATGCTTAAGTGGCGCCTCCTACAAATAAGTCATATTGACATCAAAATCAAAATTCTCATGTTAAAAACTCCCAACACCAATTTTCATCCAAATATATGAGAAATTATTTGGAAAAAATCTAAATGAAAATGAAACTTCTACACCCTGTATATCTTAAACTAAGCATTTTTGGACTGTAGAATATGCTGCCAAAGTTTCCGGAATGCAGTTCGGACCACCCTGTGTATAACCACATATATTAAAAGCAAGGTTGAATGAAATGAGGATGAAATATAATAATTGTGAAACTCAATCACATTAGACAGTTGAGGCTGCACTGTAGAGTCTCAATCACGAAATTAAAATACAAACCTGAAAAAATCCGCCCCCATATGACCTTAATATCGTATTAAAGAATTAGACACCGTAATGATTCATTCGAACTTCGAAAACAATCGAGTTCCACTGGAATGGAGGAGTACATACGAGAACATTCTAAACCTTCTCTATGCACCTAATGATCTAATGGACTTAACTGTTTAGCTGTGGGCATATAAGCCGCCGCCTGGGGCCTGAGGAGGACAGAAACAAATAGACGCGTGCAACTGTACGCGTCTATTTCAAAATTAATTCCTTCTAGATAAATAGTTATAAATAGTTTGTAAATAGTTCTTTGAGCATTTTATCGTTATTGTTTTGTTACTTAGTGTAAAATAAATTGTGTTTAGATAAATTAGACTTTCTATCGACCCGGAACCGATGAAAAACGTAACAATATATTGAAATTCACCTTATAAATATAGAGATTTCCTGTTAAGCTGATCTTATATCTCCCAGTTCTTTGCATACGAGCTCCGTCTTTCTGCCAAGTAATACCAGGATTGGGATCGCCCACTGCCTTGCAAGGTAGTTCAATAGTACTACCCACTAAAGCCTCGATATTGTACGGCTTATACACTAGCTTGGGTGGTTTGGTGTTAAAACCTGAAATCTATAACAGTTATGATGGATAAAGACATTTTTCAATTTGTGTAAATAGTGTTACCGTGATCCGGGCGCTGACTTCTCTGGTTCCTAGTGGATTTCTGGCTTCACAAATGTATAATCCAGAGTCAGATTCTATGGCATGTCTTAGTTCTAAACGACTTCTGTCGCCGTTGTAAAATACTCTCTCGTTGGGGAAGAACTTGAAAATGAAAACCAACTAAAATTAATTGCACAAAGCCGAAACATATTAATATTTTTCATTAATGATTCTTAAACATCATCTTTTTTGACATTGTGACTTGGGTTTTTTTTCTTACTTTCTGTTGTTGCTTGTTGTTATTGTTAAACGACGGTAGGTAGATAACTTTAGAGCAAAAACATTAACTTTTTATAAAATTACCTCCAAGTCATCTTTGAACCACGTGATTTCCGGGGTCGGAGTACCAGAAGCTGAACACTCCAGATTGATAGTACCACCTGTCAGTATTTCAGCATTCTCCGGTTGAATAGTAAATATTGGCGCCACTGTAATAAATAGAAAATTGTGCAACTTATACTAAACAATTTTTTTTCAATTAATTACCATTAATAAGTACATTGGCTTCAGCTGAAACTCTGCCATTGTAGTTGAAGGCTTCGCAGAGATAAGTACCATGATCTGAACCTTCGATGTTCCTAATCAGAAGAGTACCGCTGGGCAATATAACAGTTTTGGACGTTGAGGCTAGTTGACGTCCGTTATGGGACCAGATAATTTGAGGAACCGGATATCCTAACGCTTGGCATTCTAGTAGTACTTGTTGAGTACCAACGTTGACGCTGACGCTTTGGGGAACTTTAACAAGCTTTGGCATATCTAAGAATTCAAAATATAACAGAAAACACAATAAGAAGCTGCTAGCTTAAATGAATCAACACCAATGTTCCGAAGGATAGTACAGCACATTTTATTATTGCTGCACAGCTCCTTAATGATTGACAATGTAAAACATGTTTTAAAAGAGAGAGTCGTAATACTTTCTCACCATAATCAATAGTATAGTAGTTCATTGACTACTTAGTTTAATAGAATAGAAGTTCATAGACTAATTTTCTACTTAGCAACGAAATATATGAAATAGAGAAAAAAATACATAAGGAATGTAGCTGACTGTGATAGCTATGTTCTTTCATTTGTTGCTGAAATAAAGAACTGAACTACTAAAATAATAGGAAAATAATAAAAAACATGGCCCAAATTATAGGCAATTACTGGTGTTGAGCAAATGAAAGACGAAGTTCAAAACCCTTAATTATAGGGCCCAGTCTTTGTCTTGGTTTTGCTAAAAAACTCTTGGAATTATTGCATTTATTTCATAGATTTTTAACGAACGGTGTATGACTACTGTACGGTGTCTTACTACTGCAACTTGACTGCCCCACGTTGGGCGCCAAAAATTGCCGCACCTTGAAGTTTGTTTAACTGAGAGTGAGTTACACAAAGGTCGCTATATTCTTAGGTAAAAACTTCAACACTAACCTCGAACTTTTGAGTGTATCTACCTGAACTTCACAATATATTGCTATAGCGTGAAGTGGTGTTTCATTATGCTCACCATAATCAATTCCTTCCTCGTTTTGACTGGGATAAACAACCATCCTGGCCGGTCTGGACCGAACTTCGCCCTCTGGATTCTTAGCCAGACACTCATAAAATCCATTATCACTCTCCTCGGTAAACTGTATCATCAGCGTTCCATTCTCCATCATTTTGTACTTGTTATCATCGGGCAAAATCTCTTTTTCACCCTTCATCCAAACTATGGTCGGTTCTTCTTCACTTTGAACCGCACAAGTAAATGTTGCTATTCCACCTAAAGTGATTTCCACATCCTCAGGGCTTTGAACTATTTTTGGTGGTTCTGGAAAAGCAAATAACTTCAAATAAACTAAAATAGTTTCTTAGAATGTTACGCACGACAGTGAAAGTGTCTGTGGTCCATTCCGACGATACTTTTCCCGTACATTTCGTTTGGCTGAGAGCAACTGGCCGATGCTTGTAGCACTGACTTGTCGTTGGTCAGCATTTTGCTGAACCAGGCCATCTTACAGTCGCATATCAGGGCGTTGTGGTCTAAGCGTAACCGTTGGAGTTTGGGTAGATTGTGGAAGGCACCTCTTGGTATTTCTTTAATGTGGTTGTTGTATAAATAGCTAAAAAGAAAAATATATTCAATTCGAAAGAGTGATGAAATCAAGATGGGTCGTAAGGTTGGGCCTAAACTGTTACAGATTGTCATACAGCCAAAAGCAAATTTGTTTACAAGTAAAAGTTCACTGGCAAGCTGGTTCCCGTTTGGATTTCAAAAAACTGTGACATTTTAGGGACGAAATACCTGGACCTTTTGCAAGCACATAAAATTAAAAGTCCTATAAACAGATATTTTCAAATTAGAGCCATTATACAGGATTTTTAAAAAGAACCCATGTACTGAATAAAAAAAACTAAGAAATGATTCAAATAGTTATTATTTTCATATTTATACATTAAAAACAGAAGCAACGTCAATGAAACTCTTTTTTTGTCAGTTTTGTTTAACTTTTCACTCGGCACTTTTGAAATTACGTGCATTTGAATTACGCAAATTGTGCTTTTCTCTGTTTATTTTTAATTATCTCTTGGTTATTTTAGAATTTGTTTTTATGGAAAGTGTATAAATTTGACAATACAGAGATGGTCCGAACTGTATTCGGAAACTTTCTGAGAGAAAATAAATAAAAAAGTTCGTATAAATGTATGTCCTAAAATGCTTAGTTTCAGAGATACAGGGTGTAGAAGTTTTTTTTTATTTTCATTTAGATTTTTTCCAAATAATTTCTGAAGCCAACAATCCAAATTTGGATGAAAATTGGTAGCGATTTTTACCAAGACATTTTTTGTAAAAATCACGGAAATGTATATTTTTCACTCAATAGTTTTATTACAGGTACGGACGAAAAGTTATTGCTCTTTTAAAACAGTTAAAGCACATGTAAGTGGCGCCCCCCTACAGATGGGACTCATATTGACATCAAAATCAAATTTCATGTCAAAAAAATTCCCAGACACCAATTTTCCGCCACAAATATTGACATTATTTGAGAAAAACTATTTGAAAAAAATCAAAATAAAAATGAAACTTCTACACCCTGTGTCTCTCCGAAGCGAAGCATTTTAGGACATACATTTATCAGAACCTTTTTTATATTTTATCTGCAGAATATGCTGCCAAAAGTTTCCGGAATACAAAAAAAATACAAAAAAAAAAAATATGTATGTATATTTTTTATGTAAAAGTTTTTTTTTTTTTTTTATTTAAATATATTTTGAAATTGTAGTTTTAAAACGCAAATACTCATAAACAAGCGAAAATGGCCAGCTGGTGCTGAAGAAGCTGTGGTAATACAGAGTTATTCTTTTACAAAATGCAGTTACAAGTCCAAATAATTATTATTCTATCACGAGGTACGCACTTATAAATTTATATTACATAATCAACTTGTAGGTATATTTTCTTTATTAATTATATACATTGACATAATGAACCATTACCAAAATCACGAGATTAACCTTTTGCAAAGAAATACGCCTCTGTATAAAGCTTCTTTTATTTAGTGTTAACGATTCAAATTAATAATTTAAACAATTTTTTTATTTATTTGGTTTATTAAGTATAAGAAATACAATACAGTTCAGACAGGAAATTCATAGTATTATAAATTGTGATTCTCAGTAAACTACATACATATAAATAAGTATTTAGTAATATGATAACTTATATTTCCTGTAAGAATTTTGTTAACAACTGTAAAATACATTTAAAATTAACAGTAACTCGCAAAATTAAGTCACACCAGACGTAATAAACGCCCCAAAGGAATTTTTATTGTTTGTAAATCACAACAGCATTGATATTTTTGGATTATATGGCGCACTGAGTGCCAGCTTTTTTAACAATATTAAAATTCTCAGTGTTTAGCTTTTCAATATGATTTTGGATATGAAAACTTTGGCACAGACTCCAAATATATAGGAGTTGTATATGGTTCTAAAACCATAGGTATAATAGATGATTACATAAAGATGTATTTACAAAATAAGAATTAACCTCATCAACAAGGATTTCCAGAAGTTTATTAGCAAATACAAAATCAAATTTTTCCCGCTTCAAGTTTCAAATATGTTTGATAGCAAATAAATTAATAAGATCTGAATAAATGATTTATTATCACTCCAAAAATAAAGTGTATTGCTGGTTTTACTGATGTACTTCTATTTTGGTATTCTCAGTAAAATATATCTACTGAATTCACCTTGAAAACTGATATATAAAACAAAGTACAGACAACGGTACAGACAATAAAATCTATTGTTATGGTCGAATATATCCAACAATATTGTTGAAATCTCGCTGTTTTGTATCCTCGAATAGATGCAGTGCAATAGATTATGTAATGATTACATGCACTTATACAAATAGCCTTTATAGTTTTCTTTGTGTTAAAACAACTTATAGATTCTAGAATCAAAAAATATAGTGAGTGTTTTATTTAAGGAATATGGTTTTAGAAAGAAAGAACATGCACCTGGAAATGCCCACAACTTGAAACATTCATACTTGGATCTAGAAGACTAGATTCTAAAAAACTTTTAATAAGCTAGTTGCGTAAAAACCCTTTTGTAATAGACGTAGATGCAGATTGTAATGGAGGGGGAAATCCCATCTCCGAGATCAGTTGTACCAAAATTTATGACACGAATTGTTGTGGTCTCGGCGCAGTCAGTGATAAAGTGTTCTGGTGTTTCCCCATTTTCCCACAGAATCTGCATTCGCCGTTGTTTCTTAGATTCAATCTACTGACGTGTTCATTGGGATTCCGATTTTTCTTACTTAAATCAAGAAAATCTTTGATTTTTCTCGGTCGTTAGTTCTGAGAGATTTCTTCGAGTACCTATCTTTTTTCATAACAAAGGGCCGTCCTCTGCCGTAAACACTGCGACCTTTGAGGCCTATTGTGTTTGTCCCCTTTCTATATCTGCACCCATTCTCCTATCCCTGTGCCCTGCACTAACTTATGCAGGTCCCTGATAGGATGGGAGCATAGTTCCTCCGGTTCTAGCCTAGCTTTCCTAAATAACAAGTGTCGCTTGCGATCCAGAGCCTCGCAATGACATATTATGTGTTCCGCTGTTTCAGGATCTTTATCGCAGAATCTGCAATCGAGTGTCTTAGACTGTTGAATGATTCCCATTCCAGGTTATGGATAGAATCGTCCAGGTTCTTGAGTTCCGCTTTAAATTGGTTTCCACTGGAGAAGAAGATCGGTTCTGGTCCAGTTGGTGATGCTTTTTCATTACCTTCTATACCTTGGTGGCCTGACATCCAGAGTATTTTCCACATTTCTTTGCCTAATTTGTTCAGCTTCTTTAAGTATTCTTTGACCGACCAACGTTGAATTGATAATCCCTTGCATAATAAGAGTAACAAACAAAAATCAGCAAGTATCAAAATATACTAATTAAATGGCAGTAATCTTCACTAATAACAAAACGTGTTTTTAAGAGATGCCGACAATACTTGTATTGCATTATCCGTATAAATTTCATCATAGATAATATAACTTATGCATACTAATATAATTAAATATAGACAATATAGTATATAATGTCATAATGGAACATAGATGTGTAAATATGCGTAACCTAATAATTAGAAATTACATACAGTTATTAAACTTCGTGTTTAATGGCTTTAAATAATATAGTAAATTAAATGAACAATATTTGTAAGCACACACACACACATTACAGGTATGTAGGTACTTCCATATTTTTCTTAAACAGATATTTCCAGATTTTTTTAACGGTGAATTAATATAATATACAGAGCATACAGGTAAAGAACTATAAATATTTAAAATAGTATACTTACAGTCTATCAAGAAATGGCAGATTTGAAAATGTGGCAGCTTTAAATTCATGGAGATCATTGGCTTGCAGATATCTAGAAAAAAATTGAATTTATTAGAATACATCAAAGCTACATACATATACAGAGTGTCGACTTGTGCAAGTTTCACATTCCCATTGTTATCTACTTTTCTTTCTTTACAAGTTGATGTAATTAGAATTTCAATATTTTTTTCGTTTTCGAGAGATCATTCACTTTATTTTTAGCTGACCATACCAACAGATATGGTAGGCTATTAAGATCGGCAAAAAAAAGTTTTTTCAATTTCACTCAAAATGAGTTATTTAGGACATAAATGACCTAAATACAAAATATTTTCAGGATGTCTGTCTGTCTGTCCATCTGTCTGTAAGACGATAACTCAAAAATTGCTAAACCGATTTTAACCAAATTTGGCACAAAAATACAGTGGCACCCGAGAATCCGGCCATTAGTTTTTGGTGGGGGTGGGGGGTTGGTAAGGGGGTATGGGAGGGGGTTAAAAATTTTAAAAAATCGTAACTCCAAAATTACAGTAGCTAGCGAAACGCGGTTCTCAATTTAAGATTAGGAATAATATTTGCAACAAAATTTGTAATAACATCAAAATCAGTCAAAGTGGCAGTTTTTGAGATAAAAAAAAATTGGAGAAATACCTTTACTTTGAAACTAAAAGAATTGCCTACCAACTTTTTGAAAGCATATAACTTCCCAAATACCATGATAGTTTCAGCCAAAAAATAGATAAAAATTCTTTATTATATCTTTAAGTGTGGAACTTGAATGTCTTGGAGAGAGATGGATGTACGAATTACTTTATCTCATTTGATAGATCATACACGTTATGTCTAAGCAGAGGCCAAGACATCTGCAGAATTGCCGTCAGTTCTCCAGAGTCTAGACGGTCTTCCGTTTGAACTGACAGACAAAACTGACAGTTAAAATGTTATGTGTAGACTGGGCTTTAGTAACGATATTTTTTATAAGATTTAACTATATCAGTTTCGTTGTTTGACGCAAATAAATTGCACTTGAATAGGAAACGGGTCTTGAACAGTAGTTCTCTATCAAAGCGAAGTATTAAAAACCTATGCTATCGACATAGGTAAACAAATCTTCAATCGCCCGTCTGCCTGCAATGCAGACACCGGATTATTTTCATTAGGGCATCTGTTGAGGTTCAACGCCGCGTCGGCAAGAGTTTTAAAAAGTACCCCTTTAAAAAACAGACGGATATACAGGGTGTGCCACTGTTTCAAAAAAGTTACATACATATTTCAGATTTCAGTCCTAGTTAATGTTTTAATTCCAATGTTTTTAGCCGATCATACCAACAGGTACATCTGTAACACGATAACTCAAGAAACCGCTAAACCGAAAAAGGTTTTTTAATTTCACTCAAAATTTAGGTCATTTATGACCCAAATACAAAATATTTTCATGGTGTCTGTCCGTCTGTCTGTAACACGCTAATTCAAAAACAGCTAAACCGATTTTAACCAAATTTGGCACAAAAATACTGTGGTACAGAGGAATTAGGCTATTAGTTTTTGGTGGTGGTGGGGGTTGGTAAGGGGGTATGGGAGGGGGTTAGAAATTTAAAAAATCGTAACTCCAAAATTACAGTAGCTTGCGAAACGCGGTTTTCAATTTAAGATTAGGAATAATATTTGCAACAAAATTTGTAATAACATCAAAATCAGCCAAAGTCGCAGTTTTTGAGATATTCCGTGTTTCCGTAGTCCGTTTTTGAGAAAATCCGTGTGGAGAACTCCATACTACCATCGGGCGCGACCCCAGGTGGTGGATAGGGGAAATAACCGCGGACCAAAATTGGAAAAATTCCTTTACTTTGAAACTAAAAGAACTGCCTACCAACTTTTATTAACATATTTTAGTATGGGAGGCTATACGTGCCTCCCGGCGTCAATTTTTTTAATAAAATATGAGGATAATGCGGTAGCATATAATTTAAAAATACATTTTTTTTAATTTGCAGATCGATTCAAGTATGTTATAAAAATGTTCTCTTGAGAATTAAACATAATTAGAAAAAAAAACATACACATCATTTTTTCGAACAAAAATTTATGATTAATTTATAGAAATAAATAGTTCCCAATAAATTTATCATTTCAGTCAAATAACTATCTACTCGACATGATTATTTTTTGTTATAATAACATATGTATTGACTACTTCCATTCAATATCTTGAGAACGGTTGCTCGTAGCGATTTTTACCAAGAGACATTTTTTACGTTGAAAATCACGGAAATGTATATTTTTTTCACCCAGTAATTTTATACGGGTATGGACAGAAGTTATTACTTTTCAAAACAGTTAAAACTCAAATAGGTGGCGCCCTTTATAAAGATGGGTTATATTGACATCAAAATCAAATTTCTCATGTCAAAATCTCCCAGACACCAATTTTTATCTAAATATTTATTTTTATTTGAAAAAAATCGAAATAAAAATGAAAGTTCTACACTCTGTATCTCCAAAACTAAGCATTTTAGGAGATACATTTATACGCACTTTTTTACTTATTTTTGTCTGCAGAATATGCTGCCGATGTTTCCGTAATACAGTTCGGACCACCCTGTATGGCTACAGCATTCCGATTAAAATACCACAAATTTATTGTAAATAAATATTTGAATCACTTTGTATACAAAAAAATCTTTTTAAATGTGGGATACCCTACTAGCACATTTTTCCAAAAAAATATAGAAAAATATTCAAATATGAAATCTGATTTAAATTTAGTTTCTTTATTTTTATGGTTAACATTAGGACATTTTTGTAAGTTAATGTTAATTTTTGTTAAGTAAAATTAAAGGGATTAAGAGATTATTCCGATTGACTAATTAAAATAGTACCAATAGGATACTTACAGTCTTTCAAGACGAGTGAGATGTGTAAAAGTACCACTTTCAATGTCCCTGATGCGGTTCTTGTACAAATAGAGGTTCTGCAAGTTGTATAGCCCACGAAACGTTTCGTTTCTGAGCCGTTTGAGATCATTGTTGTTCAGCAACAAAGTAACCAGGCGATGGTTGTCTATAAAAGTTCCTTTGGTGATATCCCTAATGCGGTTGAAACGGAGATCTCTGAAAATTAAAGGAAACCAAGAGTTAGAAGAGGATTAAATTATTCAAAAACTTGTTTGGATTATAATGTAAACAATTGTTGATAAACAATATTTTTTTACGTAAGTGATATGAGGAAGATCTGTTCATTACAGTCACGATATACCTATTTCTTAAGAGTCTATTACGCTGTATTTTCGGGTCTCAAGGTTCGGGTAAAGTGGGTGTGTGGCCGAAGGAAATATATATATATATATATATATATATATATATATATATATATATATATATATATATATATATATATATATATATATATATATATATATATTATATTTCAAAAATCTGCCTAAGGCTTAGCCCGATCCTGTCGTGTCCACACCCAAAATTCCAAACACACGTGCTTTGATTAAGGCTTGATTAAGGTTTGCAGAGCTTCAGCATTTGCCATAAAATCGCGAGCAATTTGTTACAAAACCATATAAATTATATATCACTGTAATCACAAAACTTCAATCTATTTCCGTATTGTAACGGAATTTTAAATTATGTCTTTGTTTTCGAGAAAATTTAGTCCAAACATGAGGAATATTTTGTTGATGTTTGACCATCAAAATCTTAAAAATAAAGAAGTTGTTTAAAAATGTGCTACAATACGGATATAGTATAATCCTTTATTTTCAATTTCCTTCTTATATATATAAACGGGATTTGGTTTAAGTATTTAATACTCATTTCCAACTACAGCCTATTGCTGCCTTCCCGTTACCCTACGCCACACATCTCGATTTAGAGCGTCATCAGCTTCTAGGTTACGAGCTTCCATTGCT
This sequence comes from Sitophilus oryzae, assembly GCF_002938485.1. Taxonomy (NCBI): domain Eukaryota; kingdom Metazoa; phylum Arthropoda; class Insecta; order Coleoptera; family Curculionidae; genus Sitophilus; species Sitophilus oryzae. Next base: position 20,846 of record NW_022147008.1, read on the forward strand.
TCCGTAACCGTTCCGTTCCAGGATTTTCTAGGTCTACCTCTCTTTCTTCTGCCCTGGGGAGCCCATTGAAAAACTCTTTTTGGCCACCTGTTCTCCGGCATACGCAGAACATGTCCAAACCATTTTAAGCTGGATTTTCCGATTCGATCTAGCACTGTCTCCTCCGATGCATTCATGATACGCCGGACCTCGGTGTTTGTCTTTTTTTTCATCCTAGATATACCTGCACTTCATCTAAGGTAGTCCATTTCAACAACTTGGATTTTGCCCTTCGCGTCTGCACTCAGAGTCCATAGCTCTGAACCATAGCAAAGAACTGACTCCACCAATGTTCTTCCAAGTCTCTTTTTAGTTGTTGCAGATAAGTTTCGGTCCCACCAGAGGCTGTTAAGACATCCCATAACTTGTTTGCTCTTCTGAATTCGGGTTTGTATTTCTTCTTTGCCCAAACCCTCGTTGTTGATAGTAGCACCCAGGTAATTTCCTTCTTCATTTGTGTAAAAATACCTAGCCAGTTTGACATAAAACGTTAAATGCCGAACGCTTATTTTGCTACTTTTTCGGACTAGTGAAATGGACTCTTAAAGTTGCATATTGAAGCAAATTCTCTGTTTAACGAGAGGATCCATGAAACTGACAGTTGTGTCTGTCATTTTAATTCACAGATGATTATTATGTTCATCATATAAAGGCAAAATTTTGAATTGGAAAAATGATGACCCTGTATATACAGGGTATCCCAGGCTGAGCGTGCATAAGAAGTTTCTAGAGAATCACAATATCTAGATCGGAGATTTTTTGCAAATCATTGTTTTAAAACGAGATCTATCGATTAAAAATATTTTCAATATGGCAGCACTTCCGGAAATACCGGAAGTTGACAGCAATTTTCTTATTTTAAATAGGCGTCCCCATTTTTTATTACATACTTAAATTCTCTGTAAAATTCTATGAATATTGATTTTGTTGTTCAAATGCCATATAATAATGGCGGTAGCTGTCATGAAATTGACATTTTTTTCAAACCCACTTTTTTATTTGACTAATGAAAAGGTTTTTCAATTCGTTACTTTTTAACTATACATGTTCCTATACCTAAAATAAATAATTTTTAAGTTATTTAACATTTAGTTTGAAAACGTATATTTTTCTTTATTTTATCTAGCTTCCTTTGACATTAAGTGTCAAACACTCAGAGTATTTATTTCCATCTGTCAGAAAACGAATTATTTGAATTTCGTAGATTATAAATACTGCCTGCCTAAGAGTTTAAAAAGTTTATTTTAAAAATATGTCTCGTATTTTGGCTCTTTAGTGATATCTAATAGTTTATATTATTAATAATATACCGTATAATCGAAAAAAAAAACAGCGCAAAGTTGGCTTGGAAATGATGATTCAGTTCTATTGTTTTATTTTCTTTATGGCACAGTGGCTGTGGTAATCACTAAATTTGACGTTTAGACTATACACATATTTTTGATAGGCAGTTTTTTCGTACAAAAATTTTAAATGTTTTTTTTTCAAATGTTGGGTATAGAGTGTTTGATATCAAAATTCATAAAATTTTACATAGAATTTAAGTATGTATTAAAAAATGGGGACACCCATTTAAAATAAGAAAGTTGCTGTCAACTTCAGGTATTTCCGGAAGTGCCGCCTTATTGAAAATATTTTTAACCGATAGATCTCGTTGTAAAACAGTGATGTGCAAAAAATCTCCAATCTAAATATTGTATTTCTCTAGAAACTTCTAATGCACACTCAGCCTGGGACACCCTGTATATAATCTGATAGTAACAACAGTGATATAAATAAGTTGAGAATATGCTAATATGTATTTTGAAATTCATAGTGTATAAAGAAATAAGATATGCGGGTAAAACTAGACAAGTACTCACGACTGAAATAATGTTATCCACTAAGAGAGCAATAAACAATATGGTTTATACAATATTAATTTTCCATCAAGGATAATAAGATTTTAATAACAATTTTCATGCCGGCATCAATAGATTTGAAGTCATAAAATATTGAAATTAATATCGTGAGTTTAAAATTAACGGTAAAGTAGAAAATCGGAGATCATAGGCGTCCAAAAAGATTTTAAAATAACAAAAACTTATCAACAGACTATACATGGTGGGCCACTGAAAACTTACAATGGCTATAATTTTCAAACCAAAAAAGATATCAAAAAAATACAAAATACCGTTTCTATAATATCGAGGGGGAATACATATGACGTATTTTTTGAACCACCCCGACCTACCCCTTAGGCGGCACCCCTACTCACTTGAAAATCTTAAATGGCAACACCCCACTTGTGGCGCTTTTTTGGAAAGCCCATGAAAAATGCTAAACGATGATCATAAAGTATTACAGTTGAGGGTTGGAACCTTTGGTGTTACACAGCAAAATAAAAACACTAAATCACCACAATACACCAAAACACTTTTTGTATGTATCAGTGTAAAAGTAAAAGTGTTTTGGTGTATTGTGGTGATTTAGTGTTTTTATTTTGATCATAAAGTATTTAAGGTGAAATTGAAAAACTACCCCTTACACGAAAAATTAGGTGGACATTAATGAAAAAGGTGATTTTTTCAGCATAAGTTACAAATTGGGACCCAGCTAAATGAGGCAGATGAGGTATTTTTCAAACCACCCCAACCCACTTCTAGGTGCCACCCCCTCACTTCTAATCTCAAGATAGCGATACCCCACTTGTGACACTTCTTTGGAAAGCTAATTGAAATTGCTAAACGATGGTCATACAGATTTTAACTTAATTACTGGTAACTAGTGATAAGAAATGTAGGTGTGACAATTTGAAAGAAATTTAAAATGATAACGAAATTTAAAATAATTAACAATTGCTCAAAATGACAGCCGTTTTGTTCCATACAAAAATACAAACGATTTTCAAATTCTTTTCTCACTGTTTGGAAAGTCTCTCTTGGAATATTTCGACATGATTTAGTTCCCCTCTGCCGCAATTCTTGCAACAAACCTGGTTTTGTCTTGTAGACTATGAATTTAGTGTAAACCCACAAGAAAAAGTTTAAAGGAGTGAGATCAGGTGACCTTGGCGGTCACTCGATTGGACCCCTTCTGCCAATCCATTGCTTTGGATAATATTTGTCCAACCACCGCCTTGTGACAATAGAATAATGCGGAGGAGCTCCATCTTGCTGAAAGTGTATGAGGTCTTCATTAAGAGTTATAATAAATTTCTTTGTACCAGTTTTTTTTCTCGCAATGGTACATGGATACAAAAATAATTTAATCTATTGATTTTGACACGTTTTGACATTTATTTTTATTTTTAGCTACATTTTTTTCGTTCTTTTTTATGACAGTCGTTCAGCATTTTTTATACGCTTTCCAAAGAGGTGTCACAAGTGGGGTATCGCTATCTTGAGGTTAGAAGTGAGGGTGTGGCACCTAGGGGTGGGTCGGGGTGGGTTAAAAAATACCTCATTTAGCTGGGTCCCAATTTGTAACTTATGCTGCAGAAATCACTTTTTTCATTAATCTCCACCAAATTTTGCGTGTAAGGGGTAGTTTTTCAATTTCACCCTAAAAACTTTATGATCATCGTTTAGCATTTTTCATGGGCTTTTCAAAAAGGCGCCACAAGTGGGGTGTTGCCGTTTAAGATTTTCAAGTGAGTAGGGGTGCCGCCTTAGGGGTAGGTCGGGGTTGTTCAAAAATACGTCATATGTATTCCCCCTCGATATTATAGAAACGGTATTTTTTATATTTTTGATATCTTTTTTGGTTTAAAAATTATAGCCATTGTAAGTTTTCAGTGGCCCACCCTGTTTTAGAAATCACGGTATATATTTTCTTTATTTTTTGTTTCGTTTCTTTGACCTGTATACTATATATTTTTTGTTTTCACTCTTGGCTTTAGGTCATTGGGGTTGCAAAGATGTTTCTAGATTTTGTTCATTATGTTTTTATTTTATGACGACGTTTCGACAGTATATGTCTTTTCGACAGTATATGTCGTTTCGACAGTATATGACGACGTTTCGACAGTATACGTACGTGCTCTATAGTAAAGTGTAATGTCCAAAAACAATTAAAAACAATAGTTAATATGTGTTATTGTGTTGTCCAGTTTAACAAATTTTAACTCTGTAAGAATCTACGTTCAAGAGGCTTGAAAAAGTCATATACTGTCGAAACGTCGTCATAAAATAAAAAAATAATGAACAAAATCTAGAAACATCTTTGCAACCCCAACGACCTAAAGCCAAGAGTGAAAACAAAAAAAAAAAAAATTCTTTATTTCGACAGTTATCTAAAATTTATATAGAAACTTTTTCTTTAATCTTCTGTAAATGTTAAACATTGTTGTATTTCAGTGTAATAATTATTTTAATCACCACAATTATATGGAATTAGACTGCATCACAGCTAAAGATGTATAAATTACTTGAGTAATTTTAAAGACAGGCATCCCTAATTATGTAGTTCTTAAATACGAGAATACACAAAACATGGAAATACACAAAACATGTGTAACAGAAGTGTTATTTTTAGGTTTTACAAGAAACTGTAATCATTAACGTCAACTACTCAAATAATGAACTGCGTCTTTGTGCCAACGTCTTCCAACAACTCTTGTTGGTTATCGTAACGACTGTAAGTAAGCAGTAACTTTATTTTAAGATCTTCCCAATATAACAAGCATATCTATCATATATCGCGCATCATTGACTACTATATATTAGGGTGGAACGAAAAAAAGAATTTTCAAAATATTTTCATACAAGCCTCAAAATGTGCCTTTAGATAAGTATTTTTTTTCTCAAAAGCTGAGCGCCCTGCCTATGTAGCTTCAGGTTCCTCGCGGGCCTTAAAAGCTGAGATTTTCCGGTTCCTCAATATATTTGAAACTTGTCCACCTGCACGATAAACTACCATCCGTGGCACTTGCCTGTGACAAAACTGGAGTTTCAGATCACGCTGCCACTTTAATCGCAAAAGCTGTTTTAGAGGATATTGGAGTAGTGTCTAAAAGCAGTTCTACACAGATAGTAGATAGAATGAAGATCAGGATGGCCAGAATGTCTCAACGTAACGTTTGTACTTGTACTAGTGTATTAGGTGAAATGTCGTTATTAGGCGTGTTTTTGGATGGTCGAAAGGACTCTACTATTATTTACGATAAGAATAAAAGGAAGAGAAAACGCGTTGTGGAAGAACATATTTCTATTCTAAGCGAACCCGGTTCTAAGTATTTGGGCCATGTCACACCGGAAAGCGGATCTGCATGTCATATAAAACGGTCTTTGGTTAATTTCTTCAAAGAAAAGTTTGACTTGACCGGGAGTGAAAACTGTCGTTATTCGTTTGTTGGAAAAAGAATTAAAACGTTCCTTATAATGGTTAATTTGTTTATTCCATTTAAATGAACTTCCTTTGCGACATTTAGTAAAAGAACTAGATGGTGAAACTTCGGGTCCCGGTGGACTCAAAGGTGTTATTGGACAGAAACTAGATAACTGTGAAACCCTAGCTGTTGTAAAATTCAGAAGAATTGAAACTGTCTAATATAACGTGAGTTTATTTTCCCAATAATATTTCTTTTAACATAGGTTTTAAAACGACACATATTAAGAGTTTGTGCCTGCTAAGTATTTCTGCGTCTCAAGCATATCACGCCATATCTGATTTTTATAGGCGTCCTGCGCTCCGATTTAGGGGTAAAAGTATTTCTAGTAAAGCGTTCAAAATGGAACGATGATTGGTCGAAACAATTCTGTTTCGAAAAAGAAAGTTTGAGAATATTACCTAATGCAGAAAAATACACATATTCCGACGCACAGTACAGTTTTGAGTGCGGTGGCGTGAATAGTGTGTCGGTTAAAGTAAAGTTAATTAGTTAGTTAGTGCAGTGATATAAGCAGAAAGCAGGGTGAGTACATCTCACCAAGTGTCGTAGTTTATTAATTAATTAGATCATGCATATTTTGATAAATATATTGATACGTTTTAGATAGATATCATTTGCGTACACATATTAATAAATATTACATTAAATAACTGCGCCGTATACATGCTAGGTCAAAATATAGAACATGAAAGTTAGATAGGGTTAGCTATTAAGTAATGCGGCGGTATGCCGATGCGGCAGCTACGTGAGCTTTGTTTAGATAGGCTATTGAATCTCTTTACTCTGTAGAGTCGGTGCTGTCTAGTCAGGAGGAGCGCAAGGATAGGCCCGTTAATGTTGCTTGGCAGGATCTGGGATCCCGTAATGTCATAGTAGCAGGACGCGATTCCTCGTAATGTCGCAACGGTGTAGGGAGTAAAATCCTGGTTATCACCGGTTTTTATATTGTGCCTCTGGGCGTAACCAGATGCGGGAGCGGGACCCCGAGAGATTCAGCCGCTGTATCCGGGTCTTCTGGTTCGTCTAGACCGTGCCACGGGGGGGCGTGGACGGGGGCAAGACAGTACGTTAGTATTTGATGAGATAAGTAAATTTGTAATCAAGAGAGAGAGAGAGATTGGATAGTTCTTTTATAAAGTACCTAATTAGTTAATATGATAGCCACGTAAGCTTTAGGTGGATTAGTGAATTTCTGTTCTCAGTAGAGTTAGTACTGCTTAGCTTGAGGAAGCGCAAGGATAGGCCCGTTAATGTTGCTTGGCAGGATCTGGGATCCCGTAATGTCATAGTAGCAGGGACGCGAATCCTCGTAATGTCGCAACGTCGCACACGGCAGGGATCTGGGATTCCGTACGCCGTGTGACAACGGACATTATTATTATGTCTGGGACGGTACCTCCGGGTCTTCAGCGGCGGGAACAGGCCCCCAGGGTCCTCGAATCTCGGGATCGATATGTTGTGTTTATTCTGTTGCCCGTGCGGCTGATTACTCTGGAGTCCGCGCCATCAGGGGGTGCGTGGGCGGAAGGCCAAGCAGTGCATTTGCATAGATATGTTTGTAAATCTTGTATTGAGAGAGACAGAGATAAATTAGTCCATCTAGTAAGATAAATAAAAATAAATAATAGGTAGTTAGGGCAAAACAATATCGGCATATAGCAGTTAAGTAGGTCGGAATTATGAACTGGACACTTATCCTTACTTTTAATTGTGACAGGTATTAAAGTACGCCTCCGCTCAGGGTCAATGCTTCAGGGATTATTTGGTGAGTCTGTGATTTATTATATATTTGTTTTCCTGACAATATAATACTTTAAAACATTTTAATTATCCTGTCACGAGTTATGGTTTTGTTAGTTGTTTAGATTGTTTATTATTTTATAAAGAAAGTAAACATGAAAAAAATCTTACACTAATAACACAGAATTGAAACTGTCTAATAGAACACGCCTAATAACGACATTTCACCTAATACACTAGTACAAACGTTACGTTGAGACATTCAGGCCCTCCTGGTCTTCATTCTATCTTCTATTTGTGTAGAACTGCTTTTAAACACTACTCCAATATCCTCTAAAACAGGAAACTCCAGTTTTGTCACAGGCAAGTGCTACGGATGGTAGTTTATCATACAGGTGGACAAGTTTCAAATATATTGAGGAATCGGAAAACAATAATTTAAGTGATTCAGTTCATTTCTAAACTACTTCCATTTAAATCCCGAATAACTTATGAAAAGGAATACAAAAATTTTCAAAAATGGAAGGAATTAAAAAACGTGCGAGAAGAAATAAAGTTTTTAACCTATCCTCGCTGTTAAACCTTGCGGTTAAAGTACTATTTTATCTACTATTTTTGTTAGATATAAGGTGATTTTAACAGTTGCTATGGAAAAAATATTTAAACGTCTGATTTTTGTTGAAAGTAAAACTTGTTACACTTGTTGATGATATTTCAATTAAATTTTTATTTGGTAATTCTGTTCTTATGCTAATATAAATGCATTCTGCGTTTTAGAGTATTTTTAGAATAAGTATATAACATGAGAGCCTGGTGAAAATAAACCTGCATCGCCTGCATGTAGAAAAAAACCTAATTCAATTAACCGCGAAATCCTGGTAATTATCTGTTAAGTAACATCATTTTCCGCGTTTCAGCGGTTTAATGAATTTGATTTAAAGTGATGAATGAGAAACAATCCGCCCGGCCTATAAATAACACATACACCGCTAATACTATTTATAAACTATTTATATATTCGTTCCATCCTGTACGGTTTAATTATGCCATGAGATTATTGCTATTATCGTCGATTAGCGTGTTTTTTGCAGGATTTATGGTGAAACGTTCACCTATAATAAACTTAATGTATTATACCAATAGACATTCATGATATTTCAGTCACAGGAGAATAACACAAACGAAACTTGCTAAAATAAACATATTACCGTGGGATTGTGATGTAATAATTATTATAAAAAAATTATATTATATTTATTATTATTAAAGGGAGATTTTCACAAATCTAAGATTTGTCAGCATTCATGGGAGACAGGGTACAGAATAAATTTTAACAACGCCAAAACTATAATGAAAGAAGCGATAGCCTCTAAAAGAAAAATAAAAGAGGCTTTTTTAATTCAATCTAATAAAAATAAATGTATTCCTCATGCACCTATAGATGTTTGTAATGTATGGCAATCGCTTTTTTGATTTTAAAGAACATATCCTACGTAAAAATTAAAAATAATCATACAGAAAGTTTGGGGCTTTTTGCTTTTACCTTATTTTTTTTTTAAGTTAAACGAAGTTTAACTTAATATAATGCCATTTTAACAGAACGTCAACGGTTTTTGTAGACGTATCTGTTTTAAAAAAACTAAAGTGTTTGGTTAGTTGAATTTAAATATTTGAAATAGTTTTTTTCTTTATTCTTTGTATTTTTTTAGCTTCCGACGACGGAAGGAGATAAACTTTCCGAAACGTTAAGCATTTTTTTGTTCGTTAGGCAAATTTGTATATCTGTAAACCTAATTTCTGAAAAGTAGTTTCTGTTTGGATTAACGCAGAAGTGTTTACAAAAAAATAACTATTTTATTTTGTAGATTTTCTTGCAGTGGAGAAATACCAATATAGGATTTTTTGAAGAAATAAGTATTATCTCATCTAAAACATAGAATGTAAAAAATGTAACACAATTCTTCCACTTTGTGAACTCCCATGTAAAACCAAGTCAGTTTACTTTATTTGGTTTCCCTTCAAGCACATTTATCACCACACGATACACCAAAACACTTTTACTTTTACACTGGACGCGCGTTTCGCTAACCCTGTTAGCATCATCAGCAGATGATTAAAAACTAAACTACAATCTACAATTAGAGCGTTTATATATTCGCTCAGTGGGCACCGAGTGGGCGTGGCAAGATCTAGCCCACCGAGCGTAACAGTTAGATTTCCGCCACTAGAGTAGTAGGAACAAAGAACTTGAAGGAATTGGACCGTTGTCTCTGTTCATACTATCTTTACATTTATTAATTCTGATGCTTTCATATGCATCTAATTGCCTGTAATTTGAGACTTGTTTAATTAATTTTAAATTATTAAGATCTATACAATATTCTTTATCAACAATATGTTCGGCAACGCAAGTTTTATCCGGTCTACCATATCTTATCTGAGCTAAATGTTCTTTAAATCTAGTTATCTAGTTAATCTTCTAGTTTTCCCAACATATTTCTGATTACAATCTTTACAAGAAATTTCTTAAATACCCGACCTTTCCAGTGGAGGTATTTTATCCTTTGGATTACCTAATAATTGTTGTAATTTATTATTAGCACTATACAGAAGTTTATAACTTAGAACAACAAGTTAATTTATAAACTTGTGTATAGTGCTAATAATTATTTAATTTTTTTTTTAAATATAACAGTTGTCGGTTTCGTAAAATTAAATTAAATGAAATTTAATACGATTCTACGGTATTAGTAATTCAAGAAAGAAGAATCAATGAAGTGAGCCTTTGAATGCGTGTGTATAAATCTCAAGAGAGCCACTTTAAAGAATATAAGCGTGCATCTGGTTAATTTACGGGATAAAAATGATACAAGGATTATACTCAACGATCTATGTATTTCAAATACACAGTGAAAGGTAACATTGAGTTAAAATATGTATACAGAAAATCCTATTATGTATTATTTTTATTTATCTCATCTGCATCTGCATTTTTCATTCTTAGTATTATTTTTTAACATTTTTTATGAGGCTGTTAAAATAAAGAAAAATACTTACTGTCATTATTGCTATAATTTAAAAGTAATAAAGCGCTAAAAGGAGTACCGCTAGCTGTTTAATAGAACAGCGTAGTTTTAGTTGTACAACCTAGTTTAACCAATTATAGTGTGTAAACAAAGCTTTGTCTTTGTTAAGCGAGTTACTACAATATGACTTTTTTCAATTATCGTTTTACGAGCCCATTCATTACTTTAACACTGTTTTTACTACGTTAGAATACACACAACCAAACTTATATGGAATCATCTATTATTTTTCATGATTTTTGAGTTGTATGAAAATTTTCTGTTTATGAATAAAACTCAGTCCTTACCGACTTTTAATGAAAAATAATTCATATAGGAATAAAAAAAAATTAGTTCCCAAAATAAACAAAATGGTATGTTTTTGGTTTCTGAAACGAAATTAAGATTTAAATTTTTAATGGTCAAAAAGCAATTGAAGAAAATTGATAATTTTAATATTCCTTGTTGCCACCTCTAGCCCTTATGCAAGCTTCTATCCGCGCTGGTATGCTTCTTATTAAATTATCCACGTTGTCTTGGGGTATGTTTTGCCATTATGCTAATGCTGCATCAATAAGCTATGCGAGATTTCCTGGATTGTTTCGACGAGCTCTAACCCTTCTTTTGAGCTAGTCCCACAAGTGTTCGATAGGGTTTAGATCTGGTAAATAGGCAGGCCAACCCAAAAGTATAACACCCTCCGTTTCAAGACATTCTCTAGTCACTCTGGTGGTATGGGGAGGTGCACTATCGTGCAAGAAGTTAAAATTATCCCCAATTGCAGCTCTCCAAAGACTAACGATTGGTTCCAGCACCAAATCAACATATCTCCGACCCGTTTAAATTTGTTGAAGTGGTAACAATGGAGTTTTTCCTCCTAGTATAATACCTCCCCAGAACATTACAGTTCCTCCTTTATATCTTGGTACAGATTTGGCAGCCTGAAGTATCTCTCGTCTTCCTGGAGCTCTGAGAACCCGAATTCGATGGTTATCTGATCTTAGGCCAATTCTGGTCTCATCCGAAAAAAGAATATTTTGCCAATTCTCAGTTGTCCAGTTTTGATGTTGAAGGTATAAATTTAGCCGGTCAATTTTATTTTGCCGAGATAACTGTGGGATCCGTAACTCTGTCCTACTGTAAAACCCTCGTGCACGAATCCTTTTTCTTATGGTTTCAACTGAAATGTTCACACTTGTAGCTGCCAGAAGTTGTCTTTGTAGCACTGGATGAGAAACATTGGGATTTATTCTAGCAATTTAGCACACAAGGCGGTCTTGTTGTTCAGATGTGACTCTTTGACGACTTTGTATGGGCCTATCCTTGCGTGTTCCTAATTTCAAGTATCTTACATATGTTTTCGATACAACACCCTGGGTAACGCCTATTATCTCTGCTACGTCTCTCTGGAGCATTTCTTATTCTGTGAGAGCAATAATTCTTCCCCTCTGTACATCTGTTAACCAAACATAAGGCATTTTTTAATTTTTTTGGATTGAATGAAAATTACCGGACAATCGTGATTTTACTACTGAACACAAAATTCAAAAGAAAATAAATCGTAGCAGTCGTTTATTCTTTATTATCATGTCTAATTACAACAAAATGCCTTATCTTAAAGTTGTATACCAATTTTTATCCTTGCAAGAAATTTAGTCAGAAATAAAGAGTGATTCCATATAAGTTTGGTTGTGTGTAGTTATCACATCAATAACAAAAGAATTTTAATTGGCGTTATTAGTTTGACCTTTTTTAAATTATCTATTTCAATAAATATTTAGGTTCCTCATTTTCTTAACTTTTTTAATTCATTTATCGTTCCTCAAAAAAGTTGTTTTTCTATCATCATCACAGTAAGCTGGATCACAAAAGTATTTAATCACATTGTGGTACGTTTCTAATATTTATCTGTAATATTTCTTGTAGTTTATTTTTATTGTCTAACTTGTATATTCTTTTTAACGGGTTATCTCCTTATATTGAAAATTATATAGGCGTTTTCAATCATTGATTGGAGGTGTCCTGTTATAAAATTAATATCTTTAACGCTTTCAGGTCATTATTTATGTTTTTTTTTCTAAATCTTTATCTTATTATTGTATACTTAACATTATTTATCACGTAGTTTATGTCAAATAGTGTAGATAACGCATCCCATAAGGACGTTAATGACTTATTGTTACATATACGGAGATTTATATTTAATGAAAAGTCAATCTTATAATACTAAATTACTATCAGTTTATTTTTTAAAAGCTTACGACCTCCCAAATACTATAATGAAGTCCACTTGCCTAAAAACCAGGGTTGGCATGATTTAAATCAAATGATTTAAATCATGATTTAAATCGTGATTTAAATCAAGTGATTTTTTTAATTTTAATCATGTGATTTAAATCAAAAAGAAATAATTTTATTGAAACTTTATAATAAATCAAAAAATAACTGTAAAAGTTATAAAATTGTGTCCTAGAAAACTAGAAACAATATTTCTATAACAGATATAACAGATAATAAATCGAAAAATAATTGTAAATGTATATAAAATGTATATAAAACTATATAAAAATTTCTATTCATCAAAATTTAAATGTTGGACCGATTTTTGAAGTAATTTCGTGTGAATCCATAGACCGCTAAACGCAGGGATTTATTTTAAAATTTATGTATAATTGACAAAAATTCGCTGTTCGAATACATATCATTCACAAAGTCTAGTGCCAGAACTAGGTTCTTCTGATATAGAGACTATAGAGACTATATCTTCATTCCCGAGATTCTATAGTAGTTGTCAGAAAATGTTTTTTATATTTTTTTTGAAACGGTTGTATGTTTCCAAATTCATACCGACATTTTTATCTGCAGTAAGTACTTTACACTTTGACCTTAGATAATACATACTAATTTCATTCTCGACTTAAGACTATTTCCGAACAAGTGTATTGTTTTATTAGGAGTAAAAATTATACTTTTTTTGACGATGCTGCAGCTTTGAAGGACCATCGTAAAGCTATTCCGATGTTACAGGGAGGCACAAAAAGCACATTTTTACTACGAATAGAACATAGTATTTCTTTTAAAACATTACAAATGTTTTTTTTAATCAATTTCAAACATTGCAAATAATAGGAACAGTAATCGAGCAACAATTTATACACTCGTTGAATTTGACACTTAATATCAGTTTAATAATATATTTTTGTACTTTTGTGCTTAGGCGTAAAAGTGCTTTACTTTTATGTCTAGGCGTTAAAATGACAAAAGTTAATAGTTTTGAGATGTTTGAAAAAAAAAATCCTTTTGATTTGAAGCGAGCGATTTTTTTTGCGGAATATAGCCATAAGATTTATAAATAAAATTAATAATGATAAAGATTTAGTCATTTAGGATAGGACTTTAATTGGAAATAAGTCCTAGTCATTTGGAAATCCCATTTAAATATTGTTTTGAATTAAAATCAAAAAAATCTGATTTAAATAAAAAAATCTGATTTAAATCAAATAAATCTGATATTTTTGATTTTTTTAGAAAATCATGATTTTTTCCAACCCTGCTAAAAACTGTATAATAAGAAAAATAAAAAAAAATTTTGGGTAACTTAGGTACATCATATATTTGGGAGGTCATCTTTTAAAAAAGGGAAAAAATCCAGGTTTCCATTTAAAAAATAAAGTTAATGATCATTGCTTTGCTAATTCGATGGCTTTTTTGTTGCTTTGGATGCCGCTATAGCCAGGAACCCAGTATAATTTATCCTTTCTGCCGAAATTCCTAATTCATGTTTTTTTTATTTTATTTATTTGCATCATCATCATTTTCAACCATTTCTAATTATGATGTAGCCGCCCTCGCATATTTAGATACTCTCTTTTTAGTTGGAGCCATTGTTGTCTATTGTTGGCTCGGCGATCCAAAGTTACACCTGATAATTTTCTAATATCATGGTCCCATCCCCCATCCCAAGTTTGGTCTTCATCTTCTTCTTCTTCCTGTGCCTTGTGCTTAGCCGCACGTTGGCGATTGTCTGTACTCTTCATACAATGTGTAGACTGCCGTTTTCGGCTCTTCTAAATATGGTGGCTGCGTCGCTGATGTTACACCAATCCCGTATGTTTCTTAGCCAGGAATGTTGTTTTTTTCCTGGGCCTCGCCGTCCTTCTATTTTTCCTTGTAGAATCAGCTTAGGAATGTAATATTTGTCTCCTCTAAGGATATAGCTGAGGTATGAGACTTTCCTTTCTTTAACTATGTTAAGCATTTCTCGTTCATAGCCTGCAGTTCTTAAAACTTCTTCGTTGGTGGCATGTGCGGTCCATGGCACACGTAAGAGTCTCCGGAGAGTCCACATTTCGAAAGCCTCGATGCGGTTCAGGGTTCTAGCTTTGAGAGACCAGGTTTCTGCGCTATATAGTAAGATAGGTCATATGTAGCATTCTACTACCCGTAGTCTAAGTGTTAGCGGGAGACTGCGTGCTAATAGGAAGTTTTTAAGTTTAAAAAATGTTGACTTTGCATAATTCGTTCTAAGTTTAACTTCCTCATCGCAGTCCCATCGTTCATTGATCATGGCACCCAGATATTTAAATTGTGGAACTCGCTCTATAATATTTCCATCCACGGTCAAAGCGGTGTTGATTGCAGGCTGGCGTCCTATTACCATAAGTTTGGTCTTGGCAGCATTGATTTTAAGACCGAAACGATTTCCAATGTCCCCTATCTTATTTATTATTTGCTGGAAATCCTCTAAAGTTGGTGCTAGTATTGCCGTATCATCTGCATATCTTATATTGTTAATTGGAACTCCGCTAATCTTACTTCCTCCACTTTCTCCTTCCAGGGCCATTTGAAATATTTTTTCGACGTATATATTAAAAAGTATTGGTGA
The DNA here is from genome assembly GCF_002938485.1 of Sitophilus oryzae. NCBI lineage: Eukaryota > Metazoa > Arthropoda > Insecta > Coleoptera > Curculionidae > Sitophilus > Sitophilus oryzae. The sequence continues at coordinate 35,946 of NW_022147008.1, forward strand.
CAGTATACAGCCCTGGCGGACTCCTTGACACACACTGAAGGTGTCTGTGGATAAATTTTTGTTAACTCTTATCTCCGCGGTTTGGTTCCAATATAGTTCCTGTATGATTCTAATGGCTTTGGCGTCTATTCCTATCTCGAGCAGTCTGTTTAGGAGAATATCGTGTTTAACGTTGTCGAAAGCCTTCTGATAATCTATGAAGCACACAAAGACACCTTGGCGTTGATCATAACATTTCTGGATTAGTAGCTTGATTGAAAACAAAGCCTCTCTGATACCCAGCCCCTTGATGAAGCCGAACTGTGTCTCTCCGCTTTTTTCTTCACATTTCGAGTATATACGAGCATGCATGACTCGAAGAAAAAGTTTCAGAGCATGACTCATTAGACTTATAAGTCTGTAGTCACTACAGTCTTTTGGAGATGCCTTTTGGGAATTGTTATAAAAGTTGATTTTAGCCAGTCGTTTGGAATTTTACCCGTATCGTATATTCGATTGAATAGATATGTGAGATGCTTTGAGTCAAATATTTTAAGAACTTCTGCATGCACGTTGTCATGACCGGGGCTTTTTCGATTTTTCATAGCTTTCATAGCATGCTGAACTTCAGATTCAAGAATTTCCGGGCCCGACCAGTCTTCACAACTGAGAGGTTCTCTTTGGTCTTCAAATAATAATTGTGCATAGCTTTTCCATGTGCTGCACAGATCTACCGGGTCTAAAATCAATTTCAATTTCAATTTCTCTAGGTCTTCATCTAGGTCTCTTAATTCCGCGTGGGTACCGTGCTGTAATTTTTTTGGCCATATGTTGTTCCACCTTCTTGCCGGGTGTCCTGCCCATTGTCACTTGAGGGATTTGATTCTGTGGATGACATCTATTGGTATAATTTGGGTCTTTTGTGTTATCCACTCTATTCTTTTACGGTCTTTCTTGGTTATTCCCAGCATATTTCGTTCCCTTGAGCGTTGTGCGACCTACAGTGTCCTTATAATATCCGTTTTAAGTGTCCAGGTTTCGCATGCATAGGTCATGACTGGTAGTACACATTGGTCAAATGTTTTCTTCTTTAGATAAGTGGCATTCTAGATTTGAATATGATTGGGTATCTTCCATAAGTATTCCATGCTAACTTAATTCTTCTGTTGATTTCTGGTACTAGAGATCCCGAGCTGTGTCTTAGTTATCCAAATATATATATTCTTCTGCTAGTTGCAGTGTTGTGTTATTATTAGAATGTCTTTTCTGTCTACTAGTTTGTTTATTAGTTATTTATTAGTTTGTTCTGTCTACTAGTAATACTTTAGTTTTTGCTAAATTCATTGTGAGACCTATTTTATTACTGGCTGTATTTCGTTCGTTAATTTGTGCTTGTAGTTCTTCAGGATTATTGGAAATTAGGACTATGTCATCAGCGATATTCTCCATCTAGTTTGTATTGCTTTGTTGGTCCAGTCCAGTTTATTTATTTATTTATTTATTAATATAGGACTATACACAGATTACAATCCACTACAATACTCACAATATTACCTATTTTAGTGGGTTTTATGTAAAATAATAAAAATAAACCAAGAAAAAATCAAAATGGCAACACAATTACAAAAAATACAAATTTCATATCCTACTAACTAATAACTTCATAATATTGAATCGGACGGTGTCCAAATGTTGACGGAAGATTTCTTCTTGTGTTACTGTAAACACTTTGGGGCTATCGCGTCTCCATTTCGTACTCCTTTGCCAATTGGGAACTCTGAGGTTGTTTTATATCATTACTCTTGCTTTGGCTTCTTTGTATACAGAGTGTCATTGAAATGGTGAAAAAAAAATCAGGGCGTGATAGTACTCCTAAAAATCAGATTTTGGAGCAGATTCGTTGAGTCTGCGTTGAAATGAATGGTGGTCACTTTAAACATTTACTGTGAATGAATTAAGGAATGCATTATTTTAATAAGGAATTTTGGTAATTGGTTTATTTCGTTTTTTAAAGCAATAAGATGTTTTAGAAATCATGAAATTTTGATTTTCTAATTAATTATTTAATAACTACTTGGTTACTTTTGAAACGCCATAACTTTCATAAGTTTATGTTGATTAACCAGTTAGCAACCCAGCAGAGCAAACTCTTTGCCTTCAATTTTCTCGAAAACCATCGCTCTGGGCGATGTACAACAAGAGTACATTTTTTGTAGGAAAAAGTATGTAGTTTTCAAAAAATGAAGCCGCGTTGCAAAAAAATAACCTCAAAAAAGTTATTCACGAAATAAGCCCCTACCCTTGCAAAAACTACCCTTTTCGCTTTTCCAAATAATTTTTCAGTATCACCATTTGATTTAGGGTCAAAATTTATGGCAGAGGATTTTTTTTCGAAATTTTATCTCGTTTTTTAAGCCTGCAATTTCAAAACAACCCTTTTTTAAATTCACCCTTTCAGTGCCCCTAACTCCCTTAATATGCATTTTCCGCCCTATACTTAAAGGAACTTGTTTTACTATTTTTAGGAGTACTATCACCCCCTGATATTTTTACACCATTTCAATGACACCCTGTATATTGGCGAAAGTTTCTATATAAGCTAATCGTGCTGAAGCCTCTTCTAAAGCCAGCTTGTTCTGGTGGTTGTGCAGCGTCTATCGTGTTTTGTATTCTGTTGTTTATTATTTTTGTGAATATATTGTATGTTATTGATAGTAGGCTTATTGGTCTATAGTTTCTGATGTCTTCTTTGCTGTCTTCCTTATTTATTATATTGCTACATATTTTGTCAAATAATATAAAAGTTTGCATTTTTCGAAAGAATGGTCCATCCTGTATATATCGAGAGATTCTGATTCTGTCGCTGAACTCTTACTTTATATAGAGTTTTGGTTCATTATTCATTCTCGTATTCCAACCAAGTACATATACATATCTCGTGAGCGCTGTCGTCATAATATACATATCGTTTTTTTCTCCGGTCCGATATACGTAACGTGGACTGGTTTCTGGCAATTAAATTCAGATAAAAGTTATCTGGAGGGCAATTAGCCGGACGACATAATTGATGGCATCAACTCTGCAATTGCGGTATGGCGGGCATGTTCGTTCGCATTTTGACAGACACAAACGTATATAAACAATTCGGTGCCAAGGACGTGTAGGAGCCGCCCGGCGCTACGGCAACAGCAACGACAAGGTTTTTGTCGCTGCTGGACGGTGGCCAAAAAATGTCCGCCGGCCATTCCCCCCCGATGGCGGCGCCAATGGCGATCTAGGATAAACCGTTCCGGATTCTTAGCGTTTGCGATTAATCTAAAATTAGAAATATAATCAAATTACCGCATACTTTACATTTATATTAAAAGGAAATTTGCTTATGTTCTAAACAAATGTTTCTCAGGTATTGGTAAAATGGTAAACCCCCTCGCGATTTAAACTAACGATTACTAGTAAAATAGATATTTACGTTATAAGTCTGGTAAATCACAACTTTTACAGGTGTGATTTGTTGAGTTATATATACTTGGTGAGATGTTTATTAGACCCTAATTTTTTCCCGCAACTTCGTCCGCATTAAATTCGAATATTCTACATGAAGTATCTTCTTATACGTGTAATTTCGAACCACAAAAGAACCTGCCAATACCTGTCTATGTTTAATATCAATTAAACTTTTAGTTACGTAATCGCGCGAAGGCGCGATTTTTAAATTCATTGTTGCCAACCATGGACATATTCGGCGCAGAGCTGACTAACTGGAATTTAATTATTACTAATTATTAGTTACTAATTATTTTATTACTAGTTTTTGGTTTAAATAAATAGTGTTGTGATATTTTCACCCTAAAAATGTTTTCTAGCAGACCTTGTAGACGAATGTTATTTTTTTAGAAACTCTTTTAGTGCGAAGTATACAAGATAGCTTAATAGCCGTAAAAAATTATCGCAACTTAGATTATTTTGAGCGGGAAAGTTGTAGTAATGGCCCTTTATGTCCCTTCAGTGCTGTTAAGAAGATGAGTTTTGTTGATGTAAATAATAACCGTTTATATATTTATAATTAATTTATTTTTGTTTCCTAAAATATTTTGATTAAAAGAAAATATATAAAAGTGGGCAACGTTGTGCCGATCAAACTAAAAGTTTATTTGGTATGAACTCTATAAATGTATGTCGTAAAATGCTTCGTTTCGGAGATACAGGGTGTAGAAGTTTCATTTTTATTTCGTGTTTTCCAAATAAATTTCTGAACTACTGCCGATATTTGGATTAAAATTGATGTCTGGGTGTTTTTGACATAAGAAATTTGATTTCGATGTCAATATCGCTCCTACTTGTAGGGGGCACAACCTACATGTTTTCGAACAGTTGTGAAGAGTAATAACGTTTCGTCCGTACCTGTATTAAACCACTGAGTGAAAAAATATACATTTTCTCCATTTTTTACGTAAAAAAAGTCCTCTTGGTAAAGAAACACTACAAGTAATGGTTCTCAAGATATTTGAAATCGCAATAATATACAACATATCATTATTGATAATAATGTAATATTAATAATGACATGTATTAACTGTTTCAATTCCACATATCTTGAAAACGGTTGATTGTAGCGATTTTTACCGAGAGTCATTTAGTACGTAAAAAAATATGGAAATGTATATTTTTTCACTGAGTAGTTGTATATAGGTAGGGAAGAAAAGTTATTACTCCTCAAAACAGTTAAAAAACATGTAGGTCTCGCCTCCTAGAAGTAGGAATCATATTGACATAGAAATAAAATTTAAAAAATCGAATTAAAAATGAAACTTCTTCACCCTGTAGCACAAAGAAGCATTTTAATACATATGTTACGGTTAAAGTCCGATGTCCGGTTAATGTTTAGGTTTTGTTTTGTGTTATTCTCGAGATTAACCGGGTAATTTCGATATTAACCGAATATCGGACCTTAACCGTAACACATACGTTGATACGAACTGTTTTACTTATTTTTATCTGCAGAATATTCGAAGTTTCAATTAGTTAAGTTAAAAAAAAATATCTCCTATAAAAATAAATCTATTGAGATGAACCAAAGAACTTCCGAGAAGAAATTGGTCTTTTGAGACGATAAAATTCTTTTTAAATTCCGTAGATTGTTCAACGATTCCACAAGTTGTTTCAATGTTTCGCCAAAGTAGTAGAATGTAGAATGTAGAATGAGTAAGCCCACGGCCACACAGAAAGCGTTTTTAGCGTTTTGCTTTTTTTGCGTCTCAAGCGCTTTTTGCGATTTTACCGTTTAGGCGCTTTTTTCGATTTGTGTCCATTAAAAACACGCAAAAGACGCGGCAGGTCTGCAGTTTCTATCAATATGTCAATTAATAACGTCGCAAGCTCGTGTATTCCCGGCCCGTTCAACAATCAATTCTGTGAGAAAGAGATAGGCGAGATCGGCGCCGTTAGCGTTGAAGAGACAAAGATAAAATTAACTGGGATTAAATTGTGGACGGGCCGGGGCATATATTCGGAAACAAACACAATCTACTGCCAGTGGTGTGTGTAAAAATAATAATTATTATTTACCATTTATTTTAGGAATTTTAGTTTATATGTATATAGTTTTTTATGTTGTAGTGTGGGGGTTAGTACTTGTTAATAATTATAATATAATATAATAAATAATTATAATTATATAAATAGAACAGTAAATATCTCTAGTTGCTAATGCAATTTTAGGACATGATTTATGACACAGTTTGGAGTGAAATTTCTTTACGCGCGCTGGGAGTAAAAATTCAAGGCCGTGACATACGAGCTAGTGAGACGGCCCTGACACACGAGTTCGTTGTAACGAAACGTGTTAACGGCTTAGAAATACGTAGTGACGCGAGGTGTATTTGTGAGCAGTCCACGTGTTTATCAAAAATATTGATATTTTAATACAAATTTTGTAAAAGTGAAATAAATAATTACGCGTAAAAAACATTTGTTTCACGTAAAAAACTATTTTTTATACGTATAAAACTATTTGTTACTGGTAGAAAACTATTTTTTACGCGTATAAAACTATATGTTACTGGTAGAAAGCTATTTTTTACGTGTGTAAAACTATTTGTTATGTGTAAAAATCTATTTGTTACACGTAAAAAAATCTTTTTTTACGCGTCAAAAACTTATTGTTTCTGGTAGAAAACCTTTCTTACACAAAAAAAAATATTTTTCACGTGTAAAAAACTATTTGTTACACGTAAAAACTAACTTTTACGCGTCAAAAACTTATTGTTTCTGGTAAATAAAATTTTTTTACGCAAACGTGTAAAAAACTATTTGTCACACGTAAAAAATATTTTTCTACGGGTCAAAAACTTATTGTTTTCTGTTAAAAAAATTTTGTTACGCAAAAAAAATATTTTTTACGTGTAAAAAAACTATTTTTCACGCGTAAGAAAATATTCCTTTAATTTATTACTTTTTCAACATTTCAAACTACACTTTTTCAAACATTTCCTTCAAATTTTTGAATTTAATACAATCTTCCTAAACAGTAGCTGTTCTTTATAAAAATATTTTTGATAATACCCTAAAATGCAAAAAAATGCATACTATTTAATTTAGCTTTATTGTATCATTAAATATAACGTCCGCCTATGACGAGGTCTCATCTTAGAAAACGCTAAAGACGCTACAGAAAACAAACTAATTTGTTTTCATTTGCGTTTTTTGCGAGACACGCTTTTGTGTGGCCACTCCTATATAATCCTGTTATTTTGTTTTAGTCGCTAAAGACACTTCACGCTAAAAACGCAAAAAACGCTTTCTGTGTGGCCGTGGACTAAGAGGGGGGGGGGGTTAATCACTGCGACCTTAAAGATTTATTGTGCCCCACTTCCTTGAGTCATCACACAGTCTATAACCCATCATACCCCTGTTGTAGAGGGGACAGGGTATTTCCTATCCTCCTCTGACAACAGTTTTTTCTCCGAGGATACACACGCTTCCACGGTTGGAGTTTGGCCCTCCGTAGCGCCCTTCACAGTCGATGAGCTCTGCCTCCGGCTGAGGAACCCGTGAGGTGGAGGCTGGAGGATCTGTCTCCATTTTCTCCACCTCTTTAACTTGGTCTCTCCTTAGACCTGATACCGGTGTTGTCCCGTATCTATAATAGAGCATATGTCCCTCTTTCTCTATTGCCTCCTTGGATTTGAGGTCAATTCCTATTGTGAGGACCTGACCATGATCCTCCTCCCTCGAGTTGATGACTCGCCAACTCGATGTCCTTACATTCAAGGCTCAGCAGATAGGTGGTGTCTTTCCCCTTGCTCCTCGGTAGAAAGACCATGATGACCGCCCCTTTAGGGATGTTTTCTCCCTTTACTGCAACCAGCTCCGGCCCTTGCCAATTTTTAAGATTAGGTTCGTCAAAATAACATTTTGTTTTCCCTTCTATACTGCTCTCATGTTCCTTCTCGAATCCATCATTCTCCTCTATGACGCGGATAAAAAAATAAACTGAACAAAATAAGACAGTGCGTGGAGGTTGCTTGTCCGGTCTATCTACTCGCGCGTTATAACTGCACGGTTAAAACCGATCAAAATAACCGAAGTATATGGGGGCCTTTAGCTTACATTTTTTTCCTTCAATCAACGACTTTAGCTAAAAGAATAAGTGCTTTTTAAGACCTTCTCAAATAACTCCATGTATAATTCGCACTTCTTTTTGCACAAACAATCGACGCATATGATCGAAAGAGAAGCTAATAATACCATTAATCAAAATTAAAAATCAATTATCTTCATTAATGCAAAAATATGAATGGACACCACACAACACCACATTAATCAAACATATTACTGTGTCTACCCAAACTATTTCTGTCTAATTTCATCAAATTATGCAAATAAATTTCTATTATTAGCAATGAATAGACCAACTGTGTGAATTCTCTCAAATTTAATTATCTATACAAAATAATAATAGATTTTAATCAAATAAAATTGAAAATGTTAATGCATGCGTTAGAAATCAGCTCAACTTTATAATTAGATATTAATGCATCAGTTGTTGCGTTACCTCCGGTTTTAACCCTCATGGGAGTGGCTATTTAAATATTTATTGTCTACTGGCACAGAAGGTGCAAAAATCAGAGGTGGCATTTGCATAAAAGGAAAATGCAAGAGAAAGTGAAAAAAAAACATCTCGAAGCAGGAGTAATGCACTTGTATATAGAGTGTCCCAAATTAAATGTTTCGAATCTAAGTAGTATATTCTTAGGGTTAAAAAATTAAAAATTTGAACATTTCTGAATATTTCACAGGTGTTAAATATTATTTTAAAAAATATTACAATCGCTGATTATATTTCTGATGGAAAATGATCATTTATTCTACATACAGTTGACTACAGATAAGGAGTAGTAAACATGTAGTTGACTACAGTATTATTTCATATTTATGTCTCTTTCAACAAATAGCAGAATAGCTTGTCATACAACAAATAGCAGAAAAAAAGATAAGAAAAAATGAAGAAATACATATAACATTTGTGGATATAAAGAAAGCATATGATAATGTCCCGAGAAATAACTATGGATGGCATTAGAAACTATTGGGGTTAGCCAACATCTTATAGAAGGTATCAAAGAACTGTACAGGGTGTCCCATTTTGGTTGAAATCATACGGTATCTCCGTTATTAGTGAAGATAGAAGGGTGCGGTTTGCACAAACCTGTCTCACTTTTTTGTCAAACGGAAGATGCCGTAAACAAAATTTTCATAGCCCTCTTCGTTTCCGAGCTACAGGGTCTTTTTGAAAGTTTTGCAATTTGGGACACCTCCTGTATCTCTATTATTGTTAAAGCTATCGAGAAGGTGAAAACTGTTTATTGTAGAACTTTTTACGTAGAATACAGTGGCGTAGTCTGTTTTTCTACAAAAAAAATATTTTTGAAAATATGAACTAAAGTTATGTTTTTTTAAATGGATCACCCTGTATATTTATAAATCATATGATCTGTCTTGGCATAAGCTTCTCAAAAATACATATCACTCTATATTTATTTTCACTATTTACTGCAATATTTAAAAGTTTTTATTAAAAGATCATATTTATTAGTAGGCCATGATTGATAATAAAAGAATCTAAAGAATTATTAAAAGTATACTGCTATCTGTCTTTTGTTTTATTTTGGGAGCCGCTAATAAATTCTTTATATATTAGGGAAACTTAAGTCTCTACCGCTATTTGTAAATCTTGGAATACGTGTATACGTAAGACTAATCTATCGTATCGGAAATTTTAGATATTCCTTTAGCTAATTTACGTCAAATATACTTTCAGCAAGATGGGGAACATTCCCCCACATAACTATGGAAATATTAGAATACTGTTAAATTATTATTTTTCAAATCAATGAATTGGAACCAATGAACACATATTGATAGCCTCCTCGATTCCCGGATTTCGTCGTTCTCGATTTCTGATTTTGAGGATTTTCGAAATACGAAATATATCGTGGGCACTACAACAATTTCGAACACCTGAAAAATGCTTTAATAATTCAAGATTTAGATATTTGCAAACCCATCCCGTTATAAAAAAAGAAAAATATATTCACAGTTTCAGTGGTAACAGTTATTTCGAAAGTAAAATATATCAATCCCAGATAAATTTTAATATGTGTATGACTATTTTAGTAAATACCATTTTGATTTTTTGTTATTTATCACGGCCTACTAATAAGAAAATGATATATTTTAAATATTGCAGTAAATAGTAAAAATAAATATAGAGTGATATATATTTTTGAGAAGCTCATAGCAAAACAGATCATATGATTTATAAATATATAGGGTGTTCCGTTTGAAAAAACATAACTTTAGTTCATATTTTCAAAAATATTTTTTTGGTAGAAAAACAGACTACGCCACTGTATTCTACGTAAAAAGTTTACAATAAGCAGTTTCGCCTTCTCGATACCTTTAACAATAAGAGATACAGGGGGTGTCCCAAATGGCAAAATTTTTTGAAAAAGACCCTGTAGTTCAGAAATGAAGAGAACCATGAAATTTTTGTTTTGCAGCATCTTCCGTTTGACGAAAAAGTGGGACAGGTTTGTGCAAACCGCACCCTTCTATCTTCACTAATAACGGAGATACCCTATGATTTCAACCAAAATGGGACACACTGTACACCGATAACATCAGTTACATAAAACAAGGAAAGATACTCTCGGAACCCATATTTACAACGAAAAGTCTGAGACAAGGAGATAGATATATTTACCTGGAGATAGCTCTTAGGAGGTGGAAGAGATCATGTCAAGGAATGGGTATTCCAATTAATGAGGAACATCTTCTGACACTTAATTTTGCAGACGATCAAGCAGTATTTGCTCAAGATTCCTTTGACATGGAGTTTATGCTCAGGAGACTATATACTGTGTATCAGGAATGGTGTCTAGAAGTCAGTTTAGAAGAAACAGAATACTTGGTATTAAATTCCGACGCCAAATTTGATATTCTAATTGACGACAAGGCAGAAATACAACAGGTAGACACATTCAAATATGTAGGAGCTATAGTTGATAAAATGGAATCGGTGGTACAGAGATACGACAGAGAATTCAGAACGCGAGGAGAGTGGTAGGGGCACTCAACTCAATCTGGTGGGACAAACATATTAATATAAAGAAAAAAAAACATATTGGCCAAACAATGGTAGAATCGGTCTTATGCTATGGGAGTGAGATATGGGCCCTAAGAGAAGAACATAAACGGAGAGTATTGGCTGTAGAGATGGATTACTTACGTAGAAGCGCTAGAGTGTCCAGATTACAAAGAGTGAGAAACGAGGAAATCAGAAACAGAACATCGGCACAGAAGCAATGTCAAAGAATAGAGAGAGAAAAGAGGTTTGGGAATGGTTTGGTCATCTAATGAGGATGGAGGACACAAGATGGCCAAAACGTGTATTCAAATGGTGCCCACTGGAAAAACAAAGGGGACGCCCGCGTCGGTCCTGGAACGATGGTATACGACAGGCGATGAGAGATCGGAATATCGAAGAAGATCTCGTGTACGACAGAGATGGCTGGCGATTGAGACTGGGAAGGCAACATTTAGTTGTATAATCTGTATAGTACAGTAACTGTATTTTTATAAGATTAATCCCAAATATATATATGTCTCTTTCAACGGTAAAATACGAGAGAAAAACCATTGGGTGGCTTTGATAAAAAGTTACATGAGAAATATAAAACCGCGAATATCTGCGAAACTGTTAAAAATTTTGAAATACTCTAAATACAGAAATATTCTTCTTTTAATTCTCCATATATTGAAAAAATAATATACAGGGGGTTCCGTTTGAAAAAACGAAGAAAAATTATTTTATATTTTAGAAAGTTTGGCGTAGAATTTTGAACATCCTGTGTAATTTACGATTACCATATTTATTACAAAGTAAGTACAGACCATCCAAAGTGAATACCTAATATAGTTTTGATTTCACGATAGTTTTTGTATTTTTAATATTTTTTTTTAAGAAAGGCTGAAAAATATATAATTTTTATTTATTGATTAATATCTCTGAAACTATCGAAATATATTTACTCATATCTTATGATTATGTAAAGTGATCTGAAGGGAGCCAAAGATGCCGAAAAAAAATCCCGATCCACTCACACTGTTTTGAACCACCCTATAGAAGTTAAAATATTTTCCTGAAATACATCCTAGTACATACTTTAGGTTTGCACCTATACAAAATTTCCAAGTTTTTTATTCTAGGAGCTACAGATGCCCGACGCACTATTGCCGGACCCTGTATATCTACAAGGTTTTCAATGATTTGCATAAGCAAACTCAGAGCCTGAAAACCTACGCTTGAAATACTGAACATACATTGTTGTTGAAGATGCTTATCGTTTCAGTGTTTTCTCGTTTTCTCATTATCTTTTTTAGCACATTTCAATGCTTTCATGTCTAAAAAATCGAGCAAAAATACTTGACGGTTTTGTCCTCGAAAGCAAAATAAGAGACCAAAAAACAATACGATATATTAAAGCTAACTAAAATGAAAATAATGAAAAAATATAGATTTTAGGATAATTCCATTGAGTTTATTTTAGTAGTGTAGTACAACGGAACTAGATTGAGAATTGAGAATACACTTATTTTAGCAAAAAATGTGTACAAGTAAAAAGCTAATGAAAAGCCTGAACCCAGTGCACGCATATTTATAAAAATATAATATTAATAATAATTCTGGATATCTTGTATATAGACTAGTAGTGGGAACTATCGAATGAATACTATCGAAACATTCGATAGTTGCAATTCATTCGAATAATTCGATAGCTGGTAAGAAAACATTCGTCGAAAACTATTCGAATAAAAATTATCGAATAGATGCGTCATCTGCCTTGAAATATTGTATTCTAGTAATTCGGCAGCAAAAACCATTCATTTATAAAATTCATTCATTTGTAAAATTCATTTATTCGTCAGGATCGATTATAATAAAATATAAACTGGATTTTAGTTGACGTAGGTTTCTTTCCGAGAAACCCGACAGCGGTCGGTGGCAATGCTATGAAAGAGGCCGGCATCTTTGATTTTTTGCTGAGTTAGATAAAGATAAGGACACATTTTTTTATTGAGGTGCTAGTATTTATACAGAAAATACATTATGAACGGCGCTGTTGCCATATATTCGTATTAGTTGGTATTAGCAAAGAATATTATTATTTGGTATTATTGTTAGGAATAGTATGACTATATATTTTGCATTTTTTTTTATTAATATTCTGTTGTTACACTGCAATAATACTTTTTATTTTGGATGTAGGAAAATGATTTTTAATGTTTTTAAGCAAAACTGGTTTAAAAAATATAATAACAGTCATAATTTGTTATACCTATTAACACCAAAATTTAAAATCATTTAATATAAACATTTTTTTTAAGTAGTAGCAAAATATAAACAACAAATTAGAAGTCAAAATTATTTATATTAGATCCTATTTAAAAATAATATAGTCTTTAAATTTTTTGGCAACGTTGGTTTATTAAATAATAATAATTAAAGAACTAATTTGTTATATTGACAACAAACTTTAAAATCACGAAATATAAACATTTATTAATTTTCTAAGCATGCAGTGTAATGGAAGGAAAATATAAATAAAAAATTAGAAATCAAAATTATTTATCTTAGGTACTTTATATTAGTATTTAAAAATAATATTTACTTTTACTGGCATTTACTTTAAAAAATAAATGAAATATTTCTTCGCAAAAAAACCGAGCAAAAAACTACATGTAAGAGAATTAGCATAAACAAAATACAAACATCGTTAACTTTTTTTTTAATTGGCACGTGTAAAACTTTCAATTTAATTTTCTCACCCCATAGTTTGAGTTCGATAACCATTTACTTAACCACATTACTTAAATATAATTATTAAGTTCAACTAATTCATATTATTAAAACATCTAAAATACACATATATACACATATAATACATATGTATTTTTAAAATTAATTCTAAGTTCATCTCATCTCTCTTAAAAATTGCTACTTCTCAAAATTTCCCATTAAAAAATAGACCATATACCATATAAAATAAAATAATTGAAAGATCGGGCTACGGAAAATCACACGAATTTTCGGAAAAATGTTGACACCTGCACACGCCCACAATCGTCAATTAAAAAAAACTACTATTTTAGTATTTTAAATATTTTAATAAACGCAAAAATATTTATAAGTCAGTATTTAGAAGGCGAAGTTATAAAAATTTGGAAGAACTATTAATGCATGACGCACACAAAAATCAAACGAATACTAAATTTCATTTATCAAAAGCATTCGATAGTCCTGGCTCAACGATAACCATTTAGTCGCACAGCGAGGTTGTCACATATGCTTTAGTATACAAATGAATGAATGATTTTATTCGAATAAAACCATTCGATAGTTGAAATCATTCATTCAGTAACCATTCGATAGTCTAATTCATTCGATAGTTCCCATCGCTAATATAGACATCGCAATACTCTTAACCATTTCTGACTGTGTCTAGAACAAAATATGGATCATATCTTTTCATGTGTTTAATAAAAGAACATGTGTACTTAATTTTTCACAAATCTATGGCTTCAATACAGTTTGGAAATAGACTGTATATTTTTAAATGGTATTTTGAAGTGAAGGAATTCAATGTTTAATATTTCAGAGGAATGTATAAATTATTATACTAGAAAGAATACAGAATATGAATTAAGAATTTAATTAATCAATTTTCCAAGCCATTTCTATCAATCCTATTGCTATTTATATACTAATATTTTATTTTATAAAATATTAGTAACCCTTTTATATAGTCTATAAAATGAATAACTTTGAATTTTGACCGTTATTTTTTACCAACATGGCAAATATAAAATACCTCTATCAAAAAAGTTACTGATATTCTTTAAATTGAATGCCTGAACGAATCAGATAGATAACTCTTTTTACTTTCATGAAATAGAAAAGGAAAATAATAAAACAAGTGACAGTTCTTCCTCTTCTTGCAAAAATCAACACGAAATGTTATAATTGTCAAAAGTAAAATGTCATCAGCTTTTGACATTTTTAAATATCAGACCAATGCAGTCTCTAATAGAACAGCCTCGGAGCGAGATTTATGACGTCACGCTAGTTAGATACTACGGATTAATAAATATGTTGTAGAATACATGGAAAACATAATTATTCCTCGTATGTTTGGTTTGCATTTTAAAAATGATATAGTTTACATGAAATACACATAATATACATACTTTGGCAAATAAACTATGAATCATACAAATGCAGCAAATGTTTTGCAATATACAAATAATGAATAGGTACATAAGATAATGGGTAAAATGTAAAATATATTTTAAATTTTGGGGTTTGAAAATCGATCTAATTTAACAAAAAACATTCAATATCTACTAATAGTGATGTATTATTATTTGCATTCACAAAATTTGTATGTATATTTTGCAAGTATCAATGTTCGAAAAATTATATTTGCAGATAATACAATATCATAGAAAAAAAGGCGTCAGCGATGGCTATGAAATAAAGATTGCTGTCATTTTATATGTAAAATTATTCTAAAATTTTTTATTTTCTTGGGATTTAGGTTCGGAAAAAACGCTGATTAAGTTTTCAACTGGTTTTTCATTATTTTTATTTGGTTTAAAAAAAAACGTTTCGGCTAACATTATAGCCTTCATCAGTGTTGTGTCATATGAAAAAAATAGTATTATATGTAAAAAATTACATATAAAATATTCACACCACATACCACATAATGTTTACTTCAATTAATAAACTAATATAAACTTGTTAAAAGATGACCACGAATTTTTTAAAATTATTATAAACTAACACTTAAACACATTATAAACACTAATCTACATTGACTATGGAGTACGATTTCAGCCATAGTAAGTAGTAGATATTGAATGTTATTTGTTAAATTAGATTGATTTTCAAACCCCTCAAAAAAATATATTTTACATTTTACCCATTATCTTATGTACCTATTCATTATTTGTATATTGTAAAACATTTGCTGCATTTGTATGGTTCATAGTTTATTTGCGAAAGTTTTATTACTATAAATAAGTAGGTATATATATTGTATGTTTTAACTGTATATTATGTATATTTCATGTAAACTATATCATAAAATACAAACCAAAAATACGAGGAATTATTATATTTTCCATGTATTCTACAACATATTTATTAATCCGTAGTATTTAACTAGCGTGACGTCATAAATCTCGCTCCGAGGCTGTTCTATTAGAGACAGCATTGCGTCAGCATGGCCACAAGTTGCTAACCTAATAAAATTAACACTAGAAAAGCCCGCGGGAACTGTCAAATTCAAAGTTATTCGTTTCACAGACTATACCCGTGCATAATTTTTGAAGAAAAAAAAATATTTTTCCAAAGCTGACTTCCAAAAAATGTTTTTGTCACATCAAGCTTTGGATATTATTATTATGCTCCAATAATCTAGTTGACGAAAATCTGGAATTTTATGTTAGTATCACAAATTATACCGTATGATCGAATAAAAACGGCGTCAGTGATGCGGCTATGAAATTAAGATCGCTGTCATTTTATATGTAAAATTATATGGGAAATGTCATCGATGGTCATTTTCAAGCCAACTGGACGCCGATTTTTTTTCGATTATACGGTATTTGACAATAAGCTTCATAAAAAGCTTAAAAAATGAATAATTTTTAAATTAATTAACGTTCGGGTTATTTTTTGATTGATGCCCTCTAACGGACAAAGAAAGCACATTTATATGAAGGTAAATTATGTGCAATAACTTATTTTGATCCAAAAAATACGTAGTTGTTCTATGTCCACGGAGTATCGGAACACCCTGTATATTTTGTATGTCTGCTTTGGAAAAATAAATTCTCCACAAAATTGTTTCACATAAACTACGCGATGTAGCGTTTTTTTTACAAGGCACAAAAAATGTAGTAAATACTACAGGGACAGGAACCATTTTACGAAAAGAAAATCTACCGTGTGTTAAAATTTATGTAGGCGTGGTAGTTTCCACCCTTCCCGTACATTTTCTTGATTTTTGTGAAAGCCAAATGTTAAAGCACTTAGCAAAACATAGAAATCCAAAATCTCATTCATATCGGACTAACGCACAGTGCTTCGAACATATAGCTCTAGAGGACAAAAATGCAAAAGTTCTCTTTTATTGTAGGCAATTTATTCAAACTTGAAAAAGGCTTGGCCGAACTTGCCAAATAGTCTAACAAAAGGGGCAGATAACAAGGATCAGGAACTTCACCATTTCTGGCTAATGATGTTTTAATGAAAGGTAAAAACTTTGGTTGTTTTTGTTTTTCTTGGGTATGAGGTTTTATAATAAATTGAAAGATGGAAACTTTTTATATGTCACGTTTCGCTCCAACATAGTGGGCTTTTTCAGGCACAAGTGGTGTCTCATTGGACTGGAAGGTTCACCAATATCTAATAAAGAACACATTTTTTGAAATACAAATAATTTTGAGTTCTTATTTTTTATGATCAAGCCAAGTATTAACCAGATCGGCATTGCTTATCAATTTTACTCCATCTGAAAAGTATTATAAAATAAAGTTCGTCGTAAGCAGACGCAGGTTAACTATACAAAAATTAAAAGTGTATGAATATGACAATAAAAATATTTAATAAATACGATATGTTTTGATATGTTTTTTTTTAATGCCTTTTTGAAGTTTGAAAATGTAAAATTTTTATACCCATTTAATAATAATCTTAAAAAATAAATAAAAACTAAACAATCACGAACTTGTTTAGAAATAAATTTAAAGTACATACCTTGTTTAACAATATCCATAGTGGCTTTCAATTAAGTACGTACGAACTCGTTTACGTTTAACTCCATATACAGAACTACTATGAATGCTATTCTTTTCATTGATATAAGATAATGATCGCAAAATTTATTTTTAGTGAAAATATTTGCTTACAAAAAAACGCTGTTTATGAAAAATAATATACAGGATGATTGAACATTGCTATAGGTATAAAATTACATATTCAGATATTAGTAAATTTTTACTTTTTTTTTCGATTTTTCTCCATGGGACGAAGCACTGTGTAACGTCTTAAAATATCTGAAAAAATGTGTTTATATTTTTAAAGTTTGATGCCCTCTAGCGGACAAACAAAGCACTTTTGTATAGAGGTAAAATTATTTTGATTTCAAAAATACGTAATAGTTCTATGTCCACGGAATACTGCGACACCCTGTATTTTGTCCCATTTTAAAACGACACAAGTATTGCATTATAGTGAGAGTGAGTAGTTAGATAAGTGTCCATTTAAATTTTATATTATTGCTCAAAATCTCTATTGTATTTCATGGTTGTTACCTATAAAATGTAGGAATTTATGGCATCTTAATTCCTGTTAATAATGTTCCAAGGGAGTTATGACTCTATGGTAATAAATGATTCTCAATCTGAGCTGAGAGTTTTTATTTATTGTCTTTTTACTCTGTATAACAGACCTTGCGAAACTCCGACACAAGCAACAGAACAGTCATAATCAATCAAAGCAAATTTCATACCTTATTTTGCATCATCCAAAATGAAAAAAAAACGTATTATTAAATGTATATGACAGACAGTTCCTAAAGAAACAATAGAGAATCTGATGACAGAACGTCAAAGAATCAGGCAGGTACAATATGAAAAGACCCATTCATCAATTAGTTGTTCTTTTTTATGATCGAACATATGGTAGTAACAATCAAGTGATTTTTTATGGTTATTCGGCGGCACGCCTCGTCGTTTTTGGATTTTTATGATCGTGGTACCGATCATAACAACAGACAGGTACCAAACGAATTATAACAGTGATTCATTTTAAGAATGAAACCGGTATATACATATTTATAAAAAATGTTATTGTTTCGTTTTAGCAGCATATTAAGTTCGTTCTTTAATGCAGAACAATCTAGGCAAGTCTGCAATTTTTTTCACCCGATTATTATGTGTTCTCACATATCATTGTGCTTCATTATCAATTTGTGAACTGAATTAGATCTTCGGATGAAGGCTTTGCTATGCCTGTGCCCGTGTCTCTCCATACATTTGAATATCCCCAATACTGGCTCTGGACCAACATAGAATTCCGATGCCTTGCTTTAGTATACATACATATGACCGAAAAATGGTGTAAATTAAAAAACTACTTAACAACTAACCTACTAAATTTTTTTAATTAAGTTAACTAAACTACTTAACTTAATTAAAACTACTAGTAGTAGTTTTTTAAATGTAAAAATTACGGGGACATTAGGTGACAAGTTTTTCTTCACTGAAGATTGATAGTATGTATAATTTTATAAATGGAATAAAGTCCCATCTTACTTGTATATCAGAGTTTTGTATTTGGTGGATCGGAATGCGATAAAATTGAGGACAAAGTAAACAAAAATATAAATGTTCATTTATAGAGAATTTGTTCTCGAGTATCTTGAAGTTCGTTTTGGTAGTTGTGTTGAGATTAGAATATTGTGGTTTGTTTTTTAATTCAGACATGTCTGCTCATTTGTTAGGTAAGTTTAGTTACTTATTTCGAAACACGAATTTTGATATAATTAGTTGTCAAAGAAGTATTTACAATTTTATTAAAGTTTAAAGAATGGAAGGCTCAGAAAAAAAACGACCCTTTTCTTCACCGTCAAACTCAATTTATTTTAAAGCTAGTATATCTGCCTATCGTGTAACAATATACTGAGCTGCTGATAGGTGCAGTCTTGTGAAATGTTAATCTTTTTTTGTATTATGTACAGTTTCGGGCGTGAGTCGAAAACACTTGTGCCACTTCTTTAGTTGTGAGAAAAAAAATGGCCGACTTTGTCAAACAACGCATCCCTACTGCTGACGATGATGACCTAACCAAAATATCATGGTTTTCAACTCAAATTGCTTTACGTTGGAAAAGGTGCTACCGAAATAAGAAACACTTTTTAAAGAAACATATAATTTCGCTTAACGAATATGTTTATAAATCTAAGTGCCAAAGTACCTTTCAGCAACATGCAAAAACACCTTCGCGAAAGAACTCAAGAGAATTTAGTGCTGTTAGTACTAGAACCAAGAGAAGACGTACACAAGAATTGGTTTTTCAATATGTCCTGCTGAACTTGCGTTTGCTACTCAGACTGGATATACAAAAAAAGGAAAGAGAAATGTTGCTTTTGCCATCAAAAAAGCTACGATTTCTAGTCCACAAGAGTTGGCAAAAATAAAAAATTTAGAAAGGTTAAACAACGAGATGACCATTTTCTCCAGAGAAAGCCTTGAAGCTAATGTTGACAATATCATTGTCAACATTGTTTTAAGTTGTAATATTCACTTGTAAATTCAACAAATACAATGACAAAATTCCATCTTGTTAATATCCTGACGCAATAAAACAAAATAATATTAGGTACTGTAAATGGTATAGAGCGTCAAAAATTAAAATGGCTGTAACTTTTGATACACACAGTATAAACCATTTACCCCTATATCAAAATGCTGGAAAAAGTACCAGGGATTGAAATCTTAAAAAATATATAGGGTGTTTTATTTAAAAAAACTGAAGTTTGGTCTGTAGCACTTTTCTTACACACCCCGTATAATTAAAAATATTTTAACAAGAAGCAATACATTATTACTTATAACTTTTGTATTAGCATTATTTTAAAATTCTTAATAGCAAACGAGATACTGGACTTTATCGCACTAACTGAACACCCTGTATATAAAATAGGAAGGTAAAAATGTAAAAAATATTTTTGATTTGTGAATTTTGCATGCCTATAAACATTATAAATAACAATTATTTCCTTCATTTCAAAAACTAAATTGAGTGTCCCCGTAATTTTTCCATTTAGACCAATGTGCGTGGCCATGGCTACAACCAAACCAAACCCATCTTAAGCTGGATTTAGCAATCATGACTTCAGCGCTCTCGCAGCTAGCTTTTGAGTTAAAACGAATAAAGACAATGAAGTCCAAAATTGTTTTAGTGTTAATACTAAATCATTCACATTCAAAGAAAAAGTTTTTATATCTTTTAAACCCTTCACGGACCTATTTTCTATATAATATGAGTTTTCAAAAGAAAATCTGCTCATTGAAAAAAAAATTGCGGCATATAATTTATTTGTCAGTTAGAGGTAATATTCTGGAATATTGTAAAAAAGTAAAGTAAAGATTTCAATTAACGTCTCCTTTTTGCTGCCAGTGCTAATCTGGACGGGGCCTACTTTGTTTACGCGGAATCCTAACCGCGGTCCTCGGCCATATCATGGTCAATGGCCTACCGACTTGGCAAGTGTCTAGAAATATGTACATCTGTTTTATGTCGAACTTCCATTGCCTTTATATCTCTTATTTATACAACTATCTATACAACTCTCAGTTATCAAATAGATCCTGTACTACAGTTCGTATCAAATAAATTTTTAGTCACGTGATTAAGCTTGACCGGCACAGCGTTGTCCACTTTTATATATTTATTTTAATCAAAATATTTTAGGAAATAAAATTAAATTAATTATAAATATATAAACAGTTATTATTTACATCAATAAAACTCACCTTCTTAACAGCACTTAAGGGATATAAATGACCATTACTGTCGCTTTCCCGTTCAAAATATTCTATTAAAGTTGCGATTTTTACTTTATTTATTAAGCTCTAATCTTGTACACTTCGCACTAAAAAAGGTTCTAAGAAGAACAACGTTCTACTGCAAGGTCTGCTAGTAAACATTTTCAAGTTTAAGATATCTCAACACTATTTATTCAAACCAAAAACTCGTAGTACAAAACTAAGGTGTCAAAACGAATGACAATGTCAGGAAATAAATAAACAAATGCGGCAACTTGACATTTTTTACAGCAGAGCTACCACCTGAATCCGCAGCGCGAAATTTAAATTCCAGTTAGTCAGCACGGTGCCAAATATGTCCATGGTTGGCAACAATGTTTTTAGAAATCGCGCCCTCGATTAAGTAACCAAAAGTTTAATTGATATGAAATACAGATGTACAGTAAAAGTATGTCCAAAGAGAGGAACACATAATATGACAGTGACAATTCTATTTGTCATTTTATTTGGATGCCGTCTATCGAAATCTTCCCTAATACGTTGAACAGTGTTGATATAACAATTCTTTTAACATATTCAACAGAAAATAATGATAAAAGATTCTTATTAGTGAAAGCTTTCTCTCGACATGTACCACGAATTTTCTCTCCTCACTTTCCTTGTTATTTTATTTACACCATCTTTATTTCGACTGCCAATAAAAAATCGCTCTGTATGTTTGTTTGTGTACAGTGTCCGAAACGTTTCGGTTGTTTGCTTGCCCTCGATGAATAATCATCGGCGTAACAGACGACGTTTAAATTGGGCAGTCATAAATTAATAACTATTTAAAAGAGTCGGAGCAATTAGCCATCGTCGGTTTGGCGATTTTTTTACGATGCTTGTGATCCAATTATGCGTCATTGTTTGTCGATGGGGTCGTGGGTGCCACACCGTCAATTGTTTTAGCTATAGCCATAGAATAGAAAAAGAACTGAGAGAATAAGATAGCCTATAATAGGAGGCCGAGTTATCTACCTCGTAATTTACCTTAGCTACCTCAAAACGACGCTAATTTGCCTTTACAACCTAACCTAACCTAAACAAAAAAGTCCCTATGAGAGGGTATGTAGTTGTTGCCGAATGTTATGTATCAACCTTGTATCAACCATACTTGTACCAGTTCAGCTGTTTGATCATTATCCTGCTGAAATATATCGGGTGCGTCTCAAAAATGGCTCACCCCTATAACTTTTTTATATTGTTCAGATAAAATAACGAGATTTGGTATAGTAGTATATAACATAAATTAGGATTGATTGACGTTTTCAATTGTTTATGGTCACTTCCTGTGTCACCGGAAATGACTACAACTTTTGTTTTTAAATCGCCCCCTCGTTATTTGATAGAAAATAACACTCTGAATAGAATGACATATCATATGTCAACTTTTGACATTTTCGCATATGGTTTATTTAAAATTGTAACATGGGGTTCATAACAAAAATTTGACTCGTGTGTAGTATCAAATTATTCGTAAAAAAATGTTTTTTCCAATTATGCTAATGAGCTACCCTCGTTCCATTAAAAAAAATGAGATATGATTAAAAATATGATTTGGGCATCTTTTAACCAGTCAGGACAAGACACTAAAAACATTATACGATCAAATCTATTTTTCCAAGACTCCTTGATTAAAAATTAGTGTTTTTAACATAGCCATGGCACTCTAGATTGAAATTTAAAATACAATTTTTTGTTAAGCGAGAATGTCAAAAGTTGACATATGATATGTCATTCTATTTGGAATGTCAGTTTCTATCGAATAAAGTAAAAAAATACCGAGTGTGCCATTTAAACATCAAAAGTTGTAGTCATTTCCGGTGAAACAGGAAGTGACTAAAAACAATTGAATACGTAAATCAATCCTAATTTATCTAATATACTAACATACCAAATCCCGTTTTTTTTATCTGAAAATATAAATAACAGGAGTTACAGGAGTGAGCCACTTTAGAGACGCACCCGGTATATAGAGACTGTTCAGCCATCGTTCACCGTTAGGTCATCATTATTTGTCAAATATTAGTGTGTCTGAGATTAGTTCATATTGTTTAGAAAATGTTAAGTAGGTTCGTTCCTATATTATTGATTAAGCGAGTTTTATTTTCTGCATTTAGTAATTTTTTCTTGAATTTTATATACAGGGTTGTTCACCACATACGACACGGAGTATTGTAGATCTAAACGATTAGATTTTTACAAATTGTAAGTTTTGGGTTCGGTTGGGAAGGACTATTAGAGTTACAATTTAAAAATATTTTACAAGATACAGAGTGTCCCAAATAAGTAAGAAATATCATAGTTGTATTTTTTTAAATGGAACACCCTGTATATTATTCTATTTTTGGATTCTACGATTGAAATAAAGGTAAATTTGATTAAGGTTTATCACACTTAAACCTTACCGTTTTAGAAATATTTTCAATTTTAAGAAATTGCAGTAAAAATTTTAATGTTTCATTTCTCCAAGGGTATCAAAGTTTTTAATACTAAATATTTACTGAAGATTATTTATTGATCAGATATTGTGTTGCAATAATAAAAAATTTACTACCTTATACAGAGTGTTTGGTTTGGTATAAAATTTATATTAAATAATTACTAGCTTTAAACGGCAATAACGTGTTTAAGTTAAATGGAACATCCTGTATATTTTACGTGAATCATATGCACAATTTAATTGTCTATCAAATTTTATTATATCATTTTTTACCTATCTCTGCAACTTTTCGTAGAAAATGCATTTTCTTATAATTTAGACCTCATTTATCACTATACCCATGGAATATTGACATTTCAAATTTTTTTTAAGCAACATATATGCAGAAAATGTACAAGTGGTAAATATTGCAAGCCTATTGGTATACCAAAAAAACTATTTAAATTTTTATAAAAGAGTATACGAATTAAATATACCACCATTATTTCCGACCAAAAATTAGTTAATTACATACTTTTAAATTGTTTTAATTAATAAAGTATTCTAAATAAATGTGGATTTGGCTCAGAAATCAATATAATAATAAATTATGAAAATAAACGTCTCTGTTTTATAAATCAGCATTCGTCAAAAAATGAAATAAAATTTATAAGGCGTTGCTTTTTACCACACTGTCTAATACACACACAAAATTCAGTTTTTTAGTATTTGGAGCAATTATTATTAATCAACATAAACAGTCAATTAATGTAGTCTGAATACTGGGATCATATTAATTGGTCCTTTTTAACAAAAATATTTAAACAGTTTTTTTATTTTTTTTATGAAATAAGCGAGCTATATCGACAATATTAATATCTGTACTCTTGGAAAATTTGTTACATCTTTAAAAATAATCTAAAATGTCAATATTCCATGGGTATAGTGATAAATGAGGTCTAAATTATAAGAATATGCATTTTCTACGAAAACTTGAAGAGATAGATAAAAAATGGTATAATACAATTTGATAGACAATTACATTGTGCATCTGATTCACGCAAAATATATAGGGTGTTCCATTCAAATTAAACACGCTATTGCCGTTTAAAGCTAGTAATTATTTAATATACATTTTTGGACACTCTGTATAAGGTAGTAAATTTTTTATTATTGCAACGCAATATCTGGTCAATAAATAATCTTCAGTAAATATTTAGTATTAAAAACTTTGATACCCTTGGAGAGAAATGAAGCCTTAAAATTTTTACTGCAATTTCATAAAATTGAAAATATTTCAAAAACGGTAAGGTTTAAGTAATTTACCTTTATTTTAATCGTAGAATCTAAAAATAGAATAATATACAGGGAGTTCCGTTTAAAAAAATACAACTATAATATTTTTTACTTAGTTGGGACACTCTGTATCTTGTAAAAATATTTTTAAATTGTAGCTCTAATAATCCTTCAACGAACCCAAAACTTAAAATTTGTAAAAATCTAATCGTTCAGCTACAATACTCCGTGTCGTATGTGGTGAACAACCCTGTATAATATAATATAGACTGTGTGATGACTCAAGGAAGGGGGGCACAATAGATCTTTAAGGTCGCAGTGATTAACCCCCCCCCCCTCTTACTCATTCTACATTCTACATTGTATTTACTTATATAGGGCGTTCGCGGGCCGAGGGAGTGTTCTACCAGCGTCTCTTTCTGGAGAAAAATAATTTATAAACTTAGCAATGTTCATTTTGATTAAATCTTTGAAGCATTTTTGCAATGAAAAAAGTTGAATTTTGTTCGACAGCAACAATCGATTTTTAATTTTGACATTGATCGATGTCCGTCAATTAAATTATAACCACAAATCAAATGACAATGACAATTACTAAAAAGAATACGCAGTAATTTACGAAATGCCGTAATCACATCACCAATTTCTTTCATCTGGTTGCCAAGTAATTGAGAGAGTTCGACAAAATAATTCTTATAACGTGACGATGAACGATAAATTTTCGAATCCAGTCCCAATTTTCGAAGGCTAGGAAGTAAGTGGTCTCTTAATATGATTAAGTAAACATGTTGATCCATCGTGCCATCGTGCCATCTGTAAATATGTATATTTTCGCCATTTTAAATCAACTAGCAGAAACTTTTTGATATCAACTGTGTCAAAAAGGAATATTTTCTCAAGTCAGTTGAATTCCTGTGACTTGATCATTTAGCTTGACTTTTTACAACACGCCTTTATATGTTAAAAGCTATTGCTTTTTTTCAATCTATTATAAGTATTATAACCAAGTTGGCCTTTCTACCATAAATTAATTTTCCTCATGATAAGACAAGTCTATAACTATTAATCAAATTGCAACACCCTTCAAGTTAAGAGAAACCTATTAGTTCTAGCAAATGAGACCTAATCGTTTCAATTTAAAATAAAAGAGAATTGGATTGAGGGAGAAGTAGGGTCGAGCCCACACCCGAATGTTCAAGGTCTTACTCTATGCTCGGCCTATATATAATAGACAATTTCGGTTCGTGGTTCTAAATTAGGTATTGTAGGGCCGTGCCCAAGTGGCCTTTTTCATGCCAGACGAATGCAAGGCTGTCAGGCATGACGCCCATTTTACCTGACTTAGTTCCTGGCGGTCGGCTTTTTCGGTCAAAGGAAATCAGCTGAAATAGAAATTGTCGACAGCTATAATTTGTATGAATATTTTCTACAGAGTGATGAAAATTTCTAATACTATTTATACAATTTTACGAAGATACCATCAGTATTTCGTAAACTACGGGAGATTTCAAATGATTACTTTTTTGGCATCCATTCTAAATATACCATGGTGTTTTATATAATTTCTAACGACAGATAGAGTATTTTCATCACAAAACTATACGACTGCAGCATGTAGACACAGTACACTAAACAGACACAAAACACTAAGCTTCTATGGAAAATGCATATTAACAACATTATCAGCAAAGCCACAAAGGCTTCATGATGTGCAGAAGACTGGCAAGAAATAGATGGGACTGCGCCCCTATCATTTTATGCTGGATGTATACCATGGTAGTTACTTATGGAGCAATTTCTTGGTACACAATACTAGAAAAACGTATAAGCAAGGCAAAACCTGTGCAAAATGCAGAGACTGACATGCATCTGCATCATAAAAGCCATGAGAACTTGCCCAACAGCAGCAATGGATGTCATTCTACACCTAACACATTGTCATCTGTAGATATGCCAATGCGACAATGATTAGAATGGCCATTGACGGAAACAGTACTGAGAGAATTGCCAGCTCAGGAACTTGAAACATCCTCAAAAGAAAAATTTCACTTCCACTCAAACCAAACTACTAGTATATGACATACCCAGAATTGTAGAAAGAATACAAAAAAAATCATTGTAACAGGAAATTTTAATCCTAAGATTGCTAAGCAAACATATTAGGGCGGAAACAAAACAAAACAAAGAGGAACAGAGCTACGGGACTGGGTATATTCACTGAAACTAAATATATTAAGTGATGGTCTTTTGCCTAAGCTAGTTCAGAAAGCATCCAAAAAAAGCACTACAAGAATAATTAGATACAACGATGATTACAGCATGCCATACTGGTGGTTAGAGGAAATACGTAATGAAATATTGGCAGTCAGGAAGAAAAGACGAAAGTTTCAGAGAGAAAAGAACGAAAGAAAAAGTATTGTACTAAATATATAGCTAAAAGAAATCTCAAAAAATGCATCTAGCCTTTTAAGGAAAGGAAATAGGAAGAACTATGCGAAAACTTAGAAGCGAACATTTTTGGCGACCGCTACAAAATTGTAAAGGCACAACAATTAAAACTAAATAACTGAAAGACAACCTTACACATTGATCTGTCTATCTATACACCATTTTGTTGGCAAATACGATAGCTACTATTTGGCGCTAAGTTAATGAGATAGGAATATCAAATATAATATACTCCGAAGTTGATTAAAAAATTCCAACACATTTTCAGGAGTAATTGAGTTGGGAAACTTTTCAAATTATCCTCGTATAATATAGCTTTTACCCAAAAAAATATTACTTCAAATAAGTTTTAACGGCATTATCATCAAACGCACAAACCGGCAGATTTATCGGAGTATTTTCGTGTTACTTAAAAATATTTTGGACTTAGTGACCAATAAAAATTATATAAAGTGATAATGAAATTGCATCCACCGCTCTCACAGTGATTTATTAAAACAACATCGCCGATAAGTATGTCAGAACGATAACGGACAAACAAATTTGAAAGGATTTTTTTTGTTATTTAATTCTGACATTCGAACTATGTATGTTATGTAACATATATTATGTACCTATGTTTAGTATTTGTATAGTACCTACCAATGTAAATAAATCAATAAATAATAGGTTTCGATGGTATATTATTTAAATTTAAAACGTCTAATCATAGTGTCATGTAGAAATGATTTGCTTGAACAAGAAATGAAATAACTATATGTTTGATCGTTTTTGAAGTGATTTGTTAAAATGTTTATTGTAGGTATGTTGAAATCGCGGATAGATTCAAAGCTATTATTACTTTACTTGTGGAATGATTTATGCCTTACATTATCTAAAGTAACAGCAGAAATTCCGTTGTAAAAATATTAATGTATGTACAACATTTTTATTTGCAATGTAAATGCTTCCAATTATGTGCTTCCAATCTAAATGCTCATCCTTCATCTTCAAACGTGGGAGATTTTTAGCTTGGAGTAGCCTTTTAGCCACAAATGGTAGGTTTTGATGAAACACGCCATCGCTTCAGGTATTCTGCTTTTTTGCTTCAGCCCTATAGATGATTTAGTACTAGACTTTAAGTGTGTATCGTCATCTGAGTAATGTGTCTGGATCCTTGATGATCCAGGTTACTCAAGTCCATAGAGACGTCACTCCACAAAGAGGAGTAAGATTAAATACTGCTTCCCGGCGTGGTGCGTTTCTTGTAAATTAATTGAATCAAAGTTGATGAAAGAATGCGTAAAGAAGCTGAACAAATAAGGCAAAGAAAATAAAGTCCTCCTACTCTGGGTGTCAGCACTGTCAGCCCACCAAGGGATAGAAGGTAATGAGAAAAAGCAAAAGATCTACCTAGAAAAGGCGCGAACACCCTGAAATCAACCTGATTCTCACTATACCTTCCATATCAGCTGCCTTGCAAAGAGATTGGGCATAAAATTACGAAAGATAACGGAGAGCAACATTACAGTTAAGGTAATTAGAAGGATTTTCTCCTTTTCGGAGATGCTCATGGGTTAACTTTAGTAAGTCCTATGCGAAGTCTAGTCATTATGGTCAGTTTTTTCCTGGATATATCTGAGAGCTTATTCTTTTAATATAAATTGTCTTTACTTCATATAATTTATCATCGTCATTTAGATCCCAGTCCAGTTGATCCAGACTTTTGAATAATTGTACCAAATCTGCGTTCAAATCCTCTTTCCAAAAAGTCTGGTTAATAGGAAAGTTATTCATTGTGTTTCTCGCGAGTATTGGTCAGCTTTTCCTTTCCAGGAATGCCCTTATGAGAAGGAATCCACATCAAGCATCCCTTTGATGTCATCCTGTATAACTTTTCATTAATTTCTATGCCGAAGGAATGACGGGGTTGGAACGAATTTATTTTCATTTGTTTCCGTAAAATATTATATCGTGTAAATGAATAGGACAATGCACACTATCCGTTCCGTTTCCCTGCCGTTCCATATCCTTTCCTTCTATACATTGGCGAACTTCTATATTTTTGGCGAACGGACTAAAGCGTATCAGAAACAGCGTTGTTAAGTTCTTACATTTGTACCGGCTCTGTTAAATTTTTTCTGATATTTATTTATTCTTTCACCTCTTAATTAAATCCAATTTACCTTTTTTCAAAAGATACAAATTTTTAAAATAAAACCTTTCGTAATAATATAAATTGTACAATAAAAGGTATAGAACTGATACGGAACGGAAGCTTACGTATAGCGTCAATACAATAAAAAATACGGAACGGATATGGAATGGATATGGGATAGAAACGGAAGGTATAGTGAGAATCAACATTTAAGCGTAACTCAAGAACCTTGAAGACTCGATCCATAACCTGGAATGGGAATCATCCAACAGGCTAAGACACTTGAAGAAATTTCTCAGAACTTACGACCAAGAAAAATCAAGGGCTTTTCTTGATCTGAGTAAGAACAATCTTAGGATTGTCACAGGGTTCTTAACAGGACACTCTCTCCTCAATGAACACCTAAGTAGATTGAAGCTAAGAAACAACGGCGAATGCAGATTTTGTGGGAAAATAGGGAAACACCAGAACATAATGCTGGGCAAAACCGTTATTTTTAAATAACAGTTGAAACTGTTACTGTTATTTATATATAACAGCTTAAAGTAACGGGTTTCTATTATTTTCTGACTTTAATGTTAAAATTACGGAAAAGTCTGTCGAAGTAGAGTTTCTCTACCAATGGCAGTTGTCTAATATTTTAATGGTTTAATATAATTAGCTTGCCTGAATCAATGAGTTAAAATTTACAATGACTGAATTTGCAATGACACAATAATAGAATAGGTAAAAATCGCAGAGCCCATTCTAAAAAATTAAGGCTCATATAATTTAAGGACGCCCTGTATATTATATTTTTATGCAATTAGTATCTCCGTATCTGAATCATTTTTTGAAGTGGCTCTCGCATTAACCGTTAATAAGTTGATTTGCATTGAAAATTAATACTTTCCATATTGAAAATATCGAGTTACCACGCAACACGGTCTGTATACCTCCTATAAACGATTTCACTGAGAAACCCTTTAAGGCAATTTAGTAAAAGGGAACATTAAACTTGCTGACATTTTGCAGCAGTTGATAAAACATATAAATATAAAAGTTGTATATAGTAATATATTCTAAGTATAAACCGAATGTAATAGGGTATAGATATATCAAATGTCATACATATCGCAACTTTGTCAAAATTCTTCAATCAAGTAAGTAATTTACCTTTAGAGTAAGTTCATTGAAACAAATAACTTTAAAGTATAAAATCTACGGAGCAACAAACTTATTCAACAACAAAAACTATTTACTACAATTTGTATAGACACCAAAAACATCTTAACTTTTTAAGCGATAGGCATCCATAGCAACTCTCATATGTTGTAACTAAGTACCTTTAAACTTGTACATTTTCCCTTTATTGCATATAGACTTGCTTCTGTCCTGATCTGGTAATTCATAATAATAATAATATGTAACTTTCGATAAACAAGCGTCGTACAATTGGTTAAAATGTGGAGAGCTACAACCGGAAACTGAAGGGTTTTTATAGCCATCCAAGATCAAGTGATTAAACTACCGAAGATACATCTTAAAGGACGGAATTGAGTCTGACTTATGCCGAAGGTGTAAGAAAGCAAGTGAGACAATACATCACGTCATAGGAGGATGCCAAGCTATAGTATAGAGTGACTACAAATTTAGACACGACCAAGTGGGAAAGATCATACACCAAGAACTAGCATTGAAATATAAACTCATAGAGCATAAAGTTAACTATTATCAGTACGAACCTGCTACAATCCTTGAAAACAATGAATATGAAATGTACTGGGACAGAACTATAATAACAGATAAAAGACTAGAACACAATAGACCAGGCATAGTAGTGAAGAAGAATAGATTTTGCGGTGACAAACAACAATAACCTAACACAAACATATAGAGAGAAGATTACCAAATATATTGATTTACGCTTTGAAATTGAGGATATGTGGAAATACGATCGAGTCCGGGTCATCCCATTAGTACTATCGAATATGGGTGTAATACCAAAAACACTAATTGAATCGCTGAAGGCAATAGACTTAATACCATACCAGTACCAACTTATGCAAAAATCTGTAATCCTTAACACCTGCCATACAGCATTTCTATACATGTAACTTAACCGGGAACGTTTCTAAGCCAGAAAAGTTATCTCCATAATGGTTGAGACGAGTCACTCCTCCAGCCACGAGAAACCAACGGATGTAGTTGAGATAAAACGACATAATATGTAACAATAAATCCAGTTTGGTTATTTTGAATTTGGTAATTTGACACTTAATAACATCAAGCCCTTATGGAGGTTTCTAGTAGTAATAAGACTTTCTTTAATGTTGTAATATTTACTTACGCACAGTGGTAAACAAGGTAGCATAAATACCGAGGGTGGGCAAAGACTTTCATCAAGACAATATATATATATATATATATATATATTATAATATGATGCGAAAGAAACTGGGGTGATATGAATTTTTATACTTTACAGGCTATGACTGGTCATGGGGTCTTTGGCTCATACCTGCAAAGAATAAAAAAAACAGCAGGATGCATGTGCTTGGTTTTGGGCAGAAGAGGTGGATACTCCAGAATACACATTATTTGTATGTCCAAAGTTTGAAGCACACAGGGTACAAACGGACAAAGAGATTGGGCATGAAATTACGAAAGATAATGAAGCGCAACATTATAGTTAAGGTAATTAGAAGAATTTTCCCTTTTTAGGAGGTGCTTATTGGTTAACTTTAGTATGTCCTATGCGGAGTCTAGTCATTATGCTCAGTTTTTTCCTGGATATAACTGTAAGCTAATAATTTTAATAGAATTTGTCTTTATTCCATATAATTTATTATCGTCATTTAGATCCCAGCCCAATTGATCCAGACTTTTGAATAATTGTACCTAATTTGCGTTCAAATCTTCTTTCTAAAAGGTCAGCTTTTTCATTTCCAGGAATGCCCTTGTGAGAAGGAATTCACATCAAACTAACTAAGCATCTATACACATACATACATATAATTTTTCATTAATTTCTATGTCGAAAGAATGACTGGGTTGGGACGAATTTATTGTATTTATTGCACACATGGAGTCAGTAGCAACTAGCCAATTTATTTTTTCAGCGGATAAGATACAGTCCATTGCCTTAGGGAGATAACCATGAATTCAACAGCTAAAATTCCTGTTGTCGTAGGAAGTTTAAATGAGCTTTCAAAGTGGGGTGTTAAAAAAAACAGGTATATGCTGATCCAGCATTATTTGAGCTCTTGAGGGGACCTGGAGTAAGAAGTATTTCATGTTTGAAGAATCTGAGTCAATAAAGTGTTAGTAGACAACATGACTGCCAAAGTCTGGTAAAAAAGGTGAACCATTATTCAGGGGGTTCAATGCGATTTAAGTTTTGCAGTTTTGCAGATTTTCTTCCTTCTCTCAGCAATCAATTAAGAACAGATACTCAATAAGGTATTTCATATATAACCCAGATATATTTACTATAAAACTAAAAAACAGCCTCAGCGATGGCTATGAAGTGAAGATCACTGTCATATGGACGCCGTTTTTTTTTCACACAGTATATACATATTCATCGCACTTCACGTGTGATTGAATATAATTACATCCCACAATACGATATTAGAAAGGTGAAGAAATAGGTACTTTAGGTGATAATCACATTTAACAATAACTCTTTTCAGTTAGTACTGGTACTGAACGTTAAAATTAAACGTTGTGCGGTATACCGCACCGTTATTTCGCAATAATTTAATGGATTCATGTGATTTATTTCGAATTGAATTAGCCATACTTATTTTTAGGCATCATTCGTTTAGGCAAAATGCAAATATGTTTTATTTTGAACGAAGTTTTTTCTGTTTAAAACATTACAAATTTTGGTCAAGAATATCTCTGCTTATATTACATAGTGAGAAAAAGTCTACGTCTGCACCACATATGGGTTAATTTTACTTTGGAGTGAGTGAATGAACCTGTTGTTTGATGTTTAATTAAAAGAATATTACTTTTATAATACTTCTATTTACATGTCTAATTTACGTAACGGAAATAGTAGAAGAATATATATTTTTCAGGCAACTAATACACAGCTCGGGATCTCTACTGCCAGAAATCAACACAATAATTAAGTTAGCATGGAGTACTTATGGAAGAAACTCAATCATATTCAAATCTAAAATGCCACTTTATCTAAAGAAGAAAACATTCGACCAATGTGTACTACCAGACATGACTTATGCATGCGAAACATGAACTCTTAAAACGGACATTATAAGAAAACTGCAGGTCGCACAACGCTCAATGGAAAGAAATATGCTGCGAATAACCAAGAAAGACCGTAAAAAATAGACTCGATACGACAAAAGACCCAGGTACTAGATGTCATCCATAGAATCAAATCCCTCAAGTGGTAATGGGCAGGACCAGGGCCGAGCCGTGCCGGGGGTGCAAGGGGTGCATGGTACCCGGGCGGCAAAATATCATCATCAATTTTTTTTATCATATTATCAAGAATAGAAAAAGGTGGCTTTTTTATTCTTGAATTTTACGAAAATTTTCTAAAAATCACGACCTATTTAAGATCCAATATGAGTCAAATCAAGATTTTAAAATTAGGAATTATAAGTATTGAAGAAGATATTTTAACAACTTGGATGTAGGCGACTTGATTAGGGAATTTGCTACTAAAAAAAGCGAGAAAAGTAGATTTTAGCATTTAAACCCGTTTAATTATTTTTGTTTTTTTCCTGAATGTATTTTTATTTTATTTTTTTTTATGTATTTGTTAATAAGTACTTTGTTATTTTACTATAAAATTTGTTTATTGAGAATGATAAATTATGAACTCCTTCCCTTACCGGCAACCTATTTTTTTACATTAATGGGGGTGGCAAATTTAATTCTTGCACCCGGGCGGCAGATACCCTAGGATCGGCCCTGGGCAGGACACCTGGCAAGAAGGACGGACAACAGATGGACCACAAAAATCTCAGCATAGTACCGACGAGGAATTAAGAAACCTAGAGGAAAACCAAACCTGAGATGGGATCACGATATTAGGAAATCAGCAGCGATAACTTTGGCCCGCATAGCCAACAATAGACAACAATGAACCCAACTACAAAAATAGTCTACAGATGTGAGGGAGGCTACACCATAATTGGAAATTGTTGAATAAGCTGAGGATGGCTCCATGACTCCTTCGTTTACATTCTTTGTGTTTGTATCAATAAAATAAAAACTATGATTTGTTTTATTTAGTTTCCACACTATTCCCGCAAAAGTGGAATAGGAAGAGGATGGTGTGTTGGCCATGTGTATCTTTTTAGAGCGTCGTTCGTCGTCGTTTTTTATTCTTCCGCTTTTTTTGCCCGGATTTTAGTTATAACAATCTGACAACCCTACTTGAGAAAGAAATATTTTAAAGGCTGTATAATAAAAATATGCTTTGTTGAACACCACAATACAAGTATTTTTTTAAATATTTCATCTTATAATTCAATAATTAATCTAAACGTAATTTAAATCTTTTTTAAAGACTTCTTGCTTATTTTAAAAAAGAGTGAGACGACGCTATTTTTATTATTTCATTGAAAACCGAGAGTCAGAATATAAGATGAAGGCACCCCAGATTTTTGTTATGAAAGAAATAAACATCTCCATGTTGGTAATCAGTCCAAGAATGTCAATATATTTTTTTCGATATTTCTTAGTCGAAGCTAAATATGGAGAAATAATCCTATATTAATAGTAAACTGGGATTTTTTTTTTTCATATACAGGGTGGTCCGAACTGTATTCCGGAAACTTAGGTAGCATATTCTGCAGATAAAAATAAGTAAAAAAGTTCGTTTAAATGTATGTCCTAAATTGTTTAGTTTCGGAGATACAGGGTGTGGAAGTTTCAATGTTATTTCGATTTTTTCCAAATAATTTTCGAAGTAACGTGAATATTTGGATGAAAATTGGTGTCTAGGAATTTTTTGACATGATAAATTTGATTTTAATGTCAATATAACTCCTATTTGTAGAGGCGCCACCAGGGGCGGATACATGAATTTATTTTAGGGGGGCCTAAATAAAAAAAATTATGTAGAATGTGCTTTTTAGGGCGCCATTTTTAACCCAAAAGGCTAATATTTAACCCAATTTACAGATTTTGGGGGGGGGGGTCCCCATGGGCCCCCCCTCTGTATCCGCCACTGGGCGCCACCTACATGTGTTTTAATTATTTTGAAGAGTAATAACTTTTCATCAGGACCTGTATAAAACTACTACGTGAAAAAATATACATTTCCGTGATTTTTTACGTGAAGAATGTGTAAAATCGTTATTAGTAAAATATTCAGAAAGGAAGTACTCAATACATGTCAATATTGACAAAAAATAAACATTCTGAGTAGATAGTTATTTGACTGAAATGATAAATTTGGGAACTTTTTATTTTTTAAATTAATCATAATTTTTTTCACACAATTTTCATCCAAATATTGACGTTACCTCAGAAATTATTTGGAAAATAAACAAAAAAAAATAAATTTCTACACCCTGTATCTCCAAACTGAGCATTTTAGGCCATACATTTATAATAAGAACTTTTTACTTATTTTTATCTGTAAAAGAATATGCTGCCGAAGTTTCCGAATACAGTTTAGACCACCTTGTATGTTAAATAGTTTTCAGTGTTAGCAGATATATCAACTAAAATAACCCATAAAAACTCACAAAGTGGCAGTGGTTTGGGGAAACTTCGGCACCTCCTTCAACTCCAACTTCATGCACCGCACCGTCCTCCTGAAGCAGTAACAGTCCCTGGGGCATCGCGGTCCCGAATACTCCCTCTTTTGCCCGTGCAAACATCCCGCCAACAACAACAACAGACCCAGCGACCTCAGCAGGACCATCGTGGTTCAAATCGAGGTGCTTTCACGGGTTCATTTCGACGAGCGACACGAAGAGATGATACCTTATAAAACGCGTATTTATGGTATCGCGGCGGGTCTGCTAGTGACGTGCTCGTAGTAAAGAGCTTGAACCGCGCGATCCAACTGACTGAGTTAATGTTGTAAGAAACAAACGAAAAAGCGGCAGGAGCAGGAGAGCCACTCTGGAAAGCGAAAATAACGCGCGCTGCGAGCGCAAGCCAAAGAGTTACGACTTGCGGAACGCGCTAAAATACAGGGTTGTTCACCACATACGACACGGAGTATTATTATAGCTAAACGATTAGATTTTTACAAATTGTAAGTTTTGAGTTCGTTGAAGGACTATTATAGCAATAATTTTACAAGACACAGAGTGTCCCAAATAAGTAAAAAACATTATAGTTGTATTTTTTTAAATGGAATACCCTGTATATTATTCTATTTTTAGATTCTACGACTGAAATAAATGTAAATTTGATTAAGGTTTATCGCACTTAAACCTTACCGTTTTTGAAATATTTTCAATTTTGTGCAATTGCAGTAAAAAAATTAAGGCTTTATTTCTCCAAGGATATTAAAGGTTTTAATACTAAATATTTATTGAAGATTGTTTATTAATCAGATATTATGTTGCAATAATAAAAATTATACTGCCTTATACAGAGTGTTCAAAAAATTATATTAAATAATTATTTAATATAATTTTTTGAAATAAAATATAAATTTTTTATTAAAATAAATTAATTATTATTTTTTAATTGAAAGCTAGTAATTACTAGCTTTCAACGGAAATAACTTGTTTAATTTAAATAGAATACCCTGTATATTTTACGTGAATCAAATGCACAATTTAATTGTCTATCAAAATGTATTATACCATAATACCATTGTTTTACCTATTTCTTCAAGTTTTCGTAGAAAATGCATTTTCTTATTATTTAGACCTCATTTATCACTATACCCTTACTATACCCATGGAATATTGACGTTTTAGATTTTTGTTAAAGCAACATATGTACAAAATATACAGGTGGTAAAAATAATAATATTGAAAGCCCAAAGTGTCAGAAGGTCCGTCGATCTTTCTCCGTTGACGAACTGAAGTAAAAAAATTACGGATAAAAAGTAGCGCGAAAATGCTACGACCAATCATAATGAATCAACGGACGCATGAAAGTCAAGCTTAAGAGTGACAAAAATAGAAATCATGTAACTAGATGACGACCAAAATTAGTAAAAATTTTCGCCATAAATGTTATTTAACTTATCCGACAACGGCAGACCACAAGCATTTCTCCATTCTCCATTGTTCAATCATCTTCTCAAATTTCTTCAACGTTTTTCTCAAACTTCTTTCACGTTTTTTTTTCACGAATAAAATTGAATTTATCACAAAATATAGCACAATGAAGTCTCAACGATAGTAATAAGAGAAATAGCCCCAAGAAATCAATAGGCAGCACTTTATTATAGGGTAATATCCCACTTCTGATGTTAGAAATTAGACTATATTAATAACCTGTTACTTTATCAAATAATAATTATGCTTATGTTAAGAGTAACAAGGCACATGGTGATCGTACCGCAGGTTGTCTGTCACTGCCTGAGGGATGCACCAGATCAACACGCTTGGACTTGTCAACAACAGGGCTGTGAACAAATACTATATATTTAAGCACGCCTGGTTTTCCTAGTGTGTTTACTATCCTTTTTACTTCCTTTAACACTTCTTACAGTCCAGCCACAAAGTAACTCTTCCCCTCCAATATAAGGTTAATGAACAATGATACGCATCCTATAAATAAATATATTCTATGATCAACATGAGGAACACCTGATAGTGAGCTGTTGTTTCCAATTTTTATTCATACGTAAATTGTATTTTTGGTCATTTTTTGGGTGTCGTTTGTCGAAATCTTCCCTGGCTCCTTATTAATGGTTACTATGTAAGACAGTAGTGGCCGATATACAACCCGTTTCCCAAAATTATGCAGGCTGGTGGCATAATTTGATGCTGGTAGTTTAGGCGATGTCTCCCGCGGGAGGATGTATCTGCAAAGGATCCAATGGAGCCTATGTGCTATAGTATCTTTTGGATTTTTCTCTCTTCAATGATCAAAAGAAACATACTAATAATAAGTAAAATTACGAAAAAAAAAGCGTTTACGAAAGCTTCCTCTCGAGTTCTAAACACGTTGACTCGATAAATAAAAATAACAGGGCCCCGTTATAGAAGCGTGGGAGCAACTAAGACGGACGATGAGATGAAGAGAGTGAGCTTTGAGGTTTCTTGTAAATACATACCTTTAAGACATTTACAACGAATCATAAAAAATAAGCATGAGATGCGCTGTCAAAACAAAAGGAAGCACAGGTGTCGAAAGCAGAAGATATATACAATGGATACTCTTTAGAACTGAGTTATATATCTTTTTAAAACTTATAGAAAAAGGATTAAAAGAT
Source organism: Sitophilus oryzae (assembly GCF_002938485.1). Classification (NCBI taxonomy): domain Eukaryota; kingdom Metazoa; phylum Arthropoda; class Insecta; order Coleoptera; family Curculionidae; genus Sitophilus; species Sitophilus oryzae. The sequence goes on from NW_022147008.1 coordinate 74,826, forward strand.
ATATTTTGACTGTTATATATTTATTTTCGTAACTTTGTTTTTAGATGAATTGATAATAAACACAATAAACAACATAGGTATAGATAGTTTTAACGTACCTCAAAAGGCGGAATTACATTACTGTAACATCACATGCTATCACAGTAAAAGTGAGTTCACGTGTGGTTTAAAGGATACACATTAGTATCACGTCGTTCTTTCATATTATGCACATTTTATTATGAACCGAAAGCCATTTCTCGTTCGTTCAGCGTTCTTCTCAAGTTTAACAACTTAGGTCCTCTACTTAACGTAATAATGAATCAAATAAATAGGTCTTCATCTTCATTTTCTGAGTTTGAAGAAGATTGAAAACGCATGTGGTTTACTTGTGATTGCTGATAATATTAAAATTAGGCAATGAGTTCATGACATTAATTTGAAAAGAGAGTAATTTGTTGATCGGTTATTGTAAAGCACCTCGTGTAAACGCACTTTTTCTATTAGAATTTCTTCCATTTCTCAACCCTCACGTTTTCACGCCTCACGAAATTGATGTTAAAACAGAATATTTTAGAGCAAAACAACTCGCAATATCACGTGATTTCACATGAATCCCCCAAGTGATAATAATGTGTTCACCCTTGATGTGTTGATTAATAAAACAAATGCAAAACATCGGTCTCATCAAATTTACTGCTCATGTGTGTTCACGTGAATTCACGTGACGTGATAGTAATGTAATTCCGTCTTTAGTTTCATCAATCTTGAAAATCTCCAGATACCTACCTATTTAATTTACTTTTTATGTGACGTGACAGTATAAAAAATAATAAATTACCTGAGCACAGCATATTTATTTCACCAACTGGTCTAAGATAAATGAATTACTGGTTTTGTAAGCAGATTTCCATGCAAACAGATACATAAGTCGGCAGGCTGGGTGTGAATAGACTGTGTTTAAACTATATAAATTAATTACTGGCGCAGAAGTAAAATAATACAAATTATATTTTTCTTGTAAGGAAAAACTTAATAGGAAAGAATAAAAAATGCCTCTGTCGTTCCTCGTATTTACATATTTAAATAAAAAAAAATGAGAGACGGCAAAACTATTGAGTAGGTGTTATTTAAAATATGGTTGACATATATTATAACTAGGTATATGGTAGGCGTGTAAGACGGCTTTTTTGATCCCAAAGCTTATGAGAATAATATGCATCACAAAAGATTTACCACAATAATCCTATTAAAAATTGTCGTCACGGTGAAATACTTTAAACGGTACCAAAGGCGGTACTTACCTTTTTTTCACTAAATCAAATATATTTTTGATAAAGTAGAAATATTTTATTTAGATTCTCATGCGCCTCTTTTGTTTTAAATAAATAATAATGTATTAATAATACCGGGTGCGTCTCAAAAGTGGCTCACCCCTATAACTATTTTACTTTTTCAGTTAAAAAAAACAAGATTTTGTATGATAGTAGGGGAAACTGGGGTAAGATGGCGATGCTAAGGGAATCGTTCGATTTTGAACGCTTTTCTAGGAATACTTTTACCCCTAAATCGGAGCGCAAGACGCCTATAAATCAGATATGGCGTGATATGCTTGAGACGCAGAAATACTTAGCAGGCACAAACTCTTAATATGTGTCGTTTTAAAACCTATGTTAAAAGAAATATTATTGGGAAAATAAACTCACGTTATATTAGACAGTTTCAATTCTTCTGAATTTTACAACAGCTAGGGTTTCACAGTTATCTAGTTTCTGTCCAATAACACCTTTGAGTCCACCGGGACCCGAAGTTTCACCATCTAGTTCTTTTACTAAATGTCGCAAAGGAAGTTCATTTAAAATGGAATAAACAAATTAACCATTATAAGGAACGTTTTAATTCTTTTTCCAACAAACGAATAACGCCAGTTTTCACTCCCGGTCAAGTCAAACTTTTCTTTGAAGAAATTAACCAAAGACAGTTTTATATGACATGCAGATCCGCTTTCCGGTGTGACATGGCCCAAATACTTAGAACCGGGTTCGCTTAGAATAGAAATATGTTCTTCCACAACGCGTTTTCTATTCCTTTTATTCTTATCGTAAATAATAGTAGAGTCCTTTCGACCATCCAAAAACACGCCTAATAACGACATTTCACCTAATACACTAGTACAAGTACAAACGTTACGTTGAGACATTCTGGCCATCCTGATCTTCATTCTATCTACTATCTGTGTAGAACTGCTTTTAGACACTACTCTAATATCCTCTAAAACAGCTTTTGCGATTATAGCGGCAGCGTGATCTGAAACTCCAGTTTTGTCACAGGCAAGTGCCACGGATGGTAGTTTATCGTGCAGGTGGACCAGTTTCAAATATATTGAGGAACCGGAAAATCTCAGCTTTTAAGGCCCGTGAGGAACCTGAAGATACAAAGGCAGGACGCTCAGTTTTGAGAAAAAAAAGACTTATCTAAAGGCACATTTTGAGGCTCGCATGAAAATATTTTGGAATTTTTTTTTTTCGTTCCACCTTAATATATAGTACACAATGATGCGCGATACATGATAGATATGCTTGTTATATTGGGAAGATCTTAAAATAAAGTTACTGCTTACTTACAGTCGTTACGATAACCAACAAGAGTTGTTGGAAGACGTTGGCACAAAGACGCAGTTCATTATTTGAGTAGTTGACGTTAATGATTACAGTTTCTTGTAAAACCTAAAAATAACACTTCTGTTACACATGTTTTGTGTATTTCCTTCTCGTATTTAAGAACTACATAATTAGGGATGCCTGTCTTTAAAATTACTCAAGTAATTTATACATCTTTAGCTGTGATGCAGTCTAATTCCATATAATTGTGGTGATTAAAATAATTATTACACTGAAATACAACAATGTTTAACATTTACAGGAGATTAAAGAAAAAGTTTCTATATAAATTTTAGATAACTGTCGAAATAAAGAATTTTTTTTTTTTGTTTTTACTCTTGGCTTTAGGTCGTTGGGGTTGCAAAGATGTTTCTAGATTTTGTTCATTATTTTTTTATTTTATGACGAAGTTTCGACAGTATATGTCTTTTTCAAGCCTCTTGAACGTAGATTCTTACAGAGTTAAAATTTGTTAAACTGGACAACACAATAACACATATTAACTATTGTTTTTAATTGTTTTTGGACATTACACTTTACTATAGAGCACGTACGTATACTGTCGAAACGACATATACTGTCGAAAAGACATATACTGTCGAAACGGCGTCATAAAATAAAAAAATAATGAACAAAATCTAGAAACATCTTTGCAACCCCAACGACCTAAAGCCAAGAGTGAAAACAAAAAATATATAGTATACAGGTCAAGGAAACGAAACAAAAAATAAAAAAAATATATACCGTGATTTCTAATACAGGGTGGGCCACTGAAAACTTACAATGGCTATAATTTTTAAACCAAAAAAGATATCAAAAATATAAAAAATACCGTTTCTATAATATCGAGGGGGAATACATGACGTATTTTTTTAACCACCCCGACCTACCCTAAGGCGGCACCCCTACTCACTTGAAAATCTTAAGTGGCAACACCCCGCTTGTGGCGCCTTTTGAAAAGCCCATGAAAAATGCTAAACGATGATCATAAAGTTTTTTAGGGTGAAATTGAAAAACTACCCCTTACACGCAAAATTAGGTGGAGATTAATGAAAAAAGTGATTTTTCAGCATAAGTTACAAATTGGGACCCAGCTAAATGAGGTATTTTTAAACCACCCCGACCCACCCCTAGGTGCCACACCCTCACTTTTAACCTCAAGATAGCGATACCCACTTGTGACACCTCTTTGGAAAGCGTATAAAAATGCTGAACGACTGTCATAAAAAGAACGAAAAAAATGTAGTTAAAAATAAAAATAAATGTCAAAACGTGTCAAAATCAATAGATTAAATTATTTTTGTATCCATGTACCATTGCGAGAAAAAAAACTGGTACAAAAGAAATTTATTATAACTCTTAATGAACCTCATACACTTTCAGCAAGATGGAGCTCCTCCGCATTATTCTATTGTCACAAGGCGGTGGTTGGACAAATATTATCCAAAGCAATGGATTGGCAGAAGGGGTCTAATCGAGTGACCGCCAAGGTCACCTGATCTCACTCTTTTAGACTTTTTCTTGTGGGTTTACACTAAATTCATAGTCTACAAGACAAAACCAGGTTTGTTGCAAGAATTGCGGCAGAGGGGAACTAAATCATGTCGAAATATTCCAAGAGAGACTTTCCAAACAGTGAGAAAAGAATTTGAAAATCGTTTGTATTTTTTGTATGGATGGAACAAAACGGCTGTCATTTTGAGCAATTGTTAATTATTTTAAATTTCGTTATCATTTTAAATTTCTTTCAAATTGTCACACCTACATTTCTTATCACTAGTTACCAGTAATTAAGTTAAAATCTGTATGACCATCGTTTAGCAATTTCAATTAGCTTTCCATAGAAGTGTCACAAGTGGGTATCGCTATCTTGAGATTAGAAATGAGAGGGTGGCACCTAGAGGTAAGTCGGGGTGGTTTAAAAAACACCTCATTTGCCTCATTTGGGTCCCAATTTGTAACTTGAAAAAATCACCTTTTTCGTGTCCTAAATTTCGTGTAAGGAATAATTTCAATTCCATCTATATCAAAATAAACACTAAATCACCTACAATACACCAAAACTTTTACTTTTTACACTGATACATACAAAAGTGTTTTGGTGTATTCAGTATGATTAATCAGGCACAACCCCTAACAAGTAACCAACACCAAAGGTTTAACCCTCAACTGTAATACTTTATGATCATCGTTTAGCATTTTTCATGGGCTTTCCCAAAAGGCGCTACAAGTGGGGTATTCCCATTTAAGATTTTAAAGTGAGTGCCAAAGGCTGGGTCGAGGTAGTCAAGCCGTCATATTCCCAGTAATATAGAAATTTTATTTTTGATATCTTTGGTTTTAATACCAACCGTATGCTTCAGTAACCTATAATCTGTTGATAAGTTTTTTGTTATTTTAAAATCTTTTGGACGCCTATGATCTCCGATTTTCTACTTTACCGTTAATTTTAAACTCACGATATTAATTTCAATATTTTATGACTTCAAATCTATTGATGCCGGCATGAAAATTGTTATTAAATCTTATTATCATGATGGAAAATTAATATTGTATAAACCATATTGTTTATTGCTCTCCTAGTGGATAAAATTATTTCAGTCGTGAGTACTTGTCTAGTTTTACCCGCATATCTTATTTCTTTATACGCTATGAATTTCAAAATACATATTAGCATATTCTCAACTTATTTATATCACTGTTGTTACTATCAGATTATATACAGGGTGTCCCAGGCTTAGTGTGCATTAGAAGTTTCTAGAGAACTACAATATTTAGGTGGAGATTTTGCACATCACTGTTTACAACGAGATCTATCAGTTAAAAATATTTTCAATAAGGCAGCTTCCGGAAATACCTGAAGTTGACAGCTAACTTTCTTATTTTAAATGGGTGTCCCATTTTTTTAATACATACTTAAATTCTATGTAAAATTTTATGAATTTTGATATCAAACACTCTATACCCAACATTTGAAAAAAAAACATTTAAAATTTTTGTGCAGAAAAACTGCCTATCAAAATATGTGTATAGTCTAAACGTCAAATTTAGTGATTACCACAGCCACTGTGCCATAAATACAATAAAACAATAGAACTGAATCATCATTTCCAAATAACTTTGCGCTGTTTTTTTCCGATTAGCGGTATATTATTAATAATATAAACTATTAGATATCACCCTAAAAGAGCCAAAATGAACATATTTTAAAACATAAACTTTTTAAACTCTTAGGCAGGCAGTATTTATAATCTAGGAAATTCAAATAATTCGTTTCTGACAGATGGAAATAAATACTCTGAGTGTTTGACACTTAATGTCAAAGGAAGCTAGATAAAATAAAGAAAAATATACGTTTTCAAACTAAATGTTAAATAACTTAAAAATGATTTATTTTAGGTATAGGAACATGTATAGTTAAAAAGTAACGAATTGAAAAACCTTTTCATTAATCAAATAACAAAAAGTGGGTTTTCATTTGAAAAAAAAATGATTTATGATAATTTTTTAATCGCTCAATTCCATGACAGCTACCGCCATTATTATATGACATTTGAACAATTTAATTTTTGAAATAGATAGCTATGTCTTCTCTTTTTGTTACAGACTACTGTGGTAATCACTAAATTTGACTTTTAGGCTATAAAAATTTTTTTGACAGGTAGTTTTTTTCGTCCAAAAATTTGAAATATTTTCTTTTTCTCAAAAATGGTTATGTTAGGTATAGAGTGTTTAACATCAATATTCATAGAATTTTACAGAGAATTTAAGTATGTAATAAAATATGGGGGCACCCGTTTAAAATAAGAAAATTGCTGTCAACTTCCGGTATTTCCGGAAGTGCCGCCATATTGAAAATATTTTTAATCGATAGATCTCGTTGCAAAACAGTGATGTGTAAAAAATCTCCTATCTTGATATTGTGGTTCTCTAGAAACTTCTAATGCACGATCAGCCTGGGAGACCCTGTATACCAATAAAGAAATTGTATATACAGGGTGTCCCAGAAATAAGTGCAAGTATTTTAACTGGTAGTATAGTTCAACCCCAGAAACAAGCCTGTGAGGTTTTTTTTCGCAAAAAAAATTACAAATTCGAAATTTTTTTAGTTTTTAGTTAAAAAACATAATTTTTTGATAATATGGCAACATAGGTAGTAGATTAAATTTACAAGAAAGAAAACCCAGAAAAACATTTTTTTTGGAAATTTTCAAAATAAAATAACTTCGTTATTTTGGACTTATTTGAAAAACGATAAAGAGAAAATATGTTTCTTTTATCGAGATCTACCACTCCTTAAAATAATCGCACTTATTTCTGGGACACCGTGTATGTATGTAAAACGTTAGTTTTGGTTCTATTAGTTGCTGAATTATGGCATACCAATTTTAAACAAGGATATCTACTAATAGTCATAATCTTTGAGAGTAGGAAGAGACGACTTAGTCGAAGATTTCGACAGAAGACATCCAAAAAATGACAGAAATACCATTATCTGTAAATTAAAATGACAGACACAACTGTCAGTTTCATGGATCCTCTCGTTAGACAGACTAATTCACTTCAATATGTAACTTTAAGAAATAGGTATATCGTGACTGTAACAAACAGATCTTTCTCATATCACTTACGTAAAAAATACTGTTTATCAACAGTTGTTTACATTACCCCAACAAGTTTTTGAATAATTTAATCTTCTTTTAACTCCTGTTTTTCTTTAATTTTCAGAGATCTCCGTTTCAACCGCATTAGGGATATCACCAAAGGAACTTTTATAGACAACCATCGCTTGGTTACTTTGTTGCTAAACAACAATGATCTCAAACGGCTCAGGAACGAAACGTTTCGTGGGCTATACAACTTGCAGAACCTCTATTTGTACAAGAACCGCATCAGGGACATTGAAAGTGGTACTTTTACACATCTCACTCGTCTTGAAAGACTGTAAGTATCCTATTGGTACTATTTTAATTAGTCAATCGGAATAATCTCTTAATCCCTTTAATTTTACTTAACAAAAATTAACATTAACTTACAAAAATGTCCTAATGTTAACCATAAAAATAAAGAAACTAAATTTAAATCAGATTTCATATTTGAATATTTTTCTATATTGTTTTGGAAAAATGTGCTAGTAGGGTATCCCACATTTAAAAAGATTTTTTTGTATACAAAGTGATTCAAATTTTTTTTTACAATAAATTTGTGGTATTTTAATCGGAATGCTGTAGCTATACAGGGTGGTCCGAACTGTATTACGGAAACTACGGCAGCATAATCTGCAGACAAAAATAAATAAAAAAGTGCGTATAAATGTATGTCCTAAAATGCTTAGTTTTGGAGATACAGAGTGTAGAACTTTCATTTTTATTTCGATTTTTTTCAAATAAAAAAGATGATAAAAAAATAAATATTTAGATAAAAATTGGTGTCTGGGAGATTTTGACATGAGAAATTTGATTTTGATGTCAATATAACCCATCTTTATAAAGGGCGCCATCTATTTGAGTTTTAACTGTTTTGAAAAGTAATAACTTTTGTCCATACCCGTATAAAATTACTGGGTGAAAAAAATATACATTTCCGTGATTTTCTACGTAAAAAATGTCTCTTGGTAAAAATCGCTACGAGCAACCGTTCTCAAGATATTGAATGGAAGTAGTCAATACATATGTTATTATAACAAAAAATAATCATGTCGAGTAGATAGTTATTTGACTGAAATGATAAATTTATTGGGAACTATTTATTTCTATAAATTAATCATAAATTTTTCTTCGAAAAAATGATGTGTATGTTTATTTTTTTTCCAATTATGTTTAATTCTCAAGAGAACATTTTTATAACATACTTGAATCGATCTGCAAATTAAAAAAAATATATTTTTAAATTATATGCTACCGCATTATCCTCATATTTTATTAAAAAAATTGGCGCCGGGAGGCACGTATAGCCTCCCCATTAGCGTAACTAGCAATTTATCCTGGGGTGGGCCTGGGGGGGCCCTGGGGTTGAGCCCAGGGGGGGCTAGGATTTTTGTTTTTTTAAATGAAAAATAATTTTAAAAAACACGTTTTTCGGATGTTACAAACGGTTACATGAATTTCTCTATCAATAAATAGATATAGACAAAATAGACTTGGTTATCAAACCGTGTTCCCGTACATTATTTAAATACCTACAAATTTAAAAAAAAATTAACACATTTTTTGAACACAACAAAATAATATTAACTAAACAAAACTAAGAAACGTCATTTTTACTGCATCACAAGCAAATAAAAATTAATACGTAGCCAAGCCAGCAGTACATGGGGAGGGGGGCCGGCACCCCCGGGCTCCCCTGTAGTTACGCCAATGCAGCCTCCCATACTAAAATATGTTAATAAAACGTTGGTAGGCAGATTTTGATGTTATTACAAATTTTGTTGCAAATATTATTCCTAATCTTAAATTGAAAACCGCGTTTCGCTAGCTACTGTAATTTTGGAGTTAGGATTTTTTAAATTTCTAACCCCTCCCATACCCTTACCAACCCCCACCACCACCAAAAAACTAATGGCCTAATTCCTCGGTACCACAGTATTTTTTGTGCCAAATTTGGTTAAAATCGGTTTAGCTGTTTTTGAATTAGCGTGTTACAGACAGACGGACAGACACCATGAAAATATTTTGTATTTGGGTCATAAATGACCTAAATTTTGAGTGAAATTAAAAAAACTTCTTCGGTTTAGCGGTTTCTTGAGTTATCGTGTTACAGATGTACCTGTTGGTATGATCGGCTAAAAACATTGGAATTAAAACATTAACTAGGACTGAAATCTGAAATATGTATGTAGCTTTTTTGAAACAGTGGAACACCCTGTATATCCGTCTGTTTTTTAAAGGGGTACTTTTAAAACTCTTGCCGACGCGGCGTTGAACCTCAACAGATGCCCTAATGAAAATAATCCGGTGTCTGTATTGCAGGCAGACGGGCGATTGAAGATTTGTTTACCTATGTCGATAGCATAGGTTTTTAATACTTCGCTTTGATAGAGAACTACTGTTCAAGACCAGTTTCCTATTCAAGTGCAATTTATTTGCGTCAAACAACGAAACTGATATAGTTAAATCTTATAAAAAATATCGTTACTAAAGCCCAGTCTACACATAACAGTTTAACTGTGAGTTTTGTCTGTCACAATAAACGGAAGACCATCTAGATTCTAGATAACTGACGACAATTCTGCAGATGCCTTAACCTCTGCTTAGACATAACGTGTATGATCTCTCAAATGAGATAAAGTGATTCGTACATCCATCTCTCTCCAATACATTTAAGTTCCACACTCAAAGATATAATAAAGGATTTTTATCTATTTTTTGGCTGAAACCATCATGGTATTTGGGAAGTTATATGCTTTCAAAAAGTTGGTAGGCAGTTCTTTTAGTTTCAAAGTAAAGGTATTTTTCCAATTTTTTTTATCGCAAGAACTGCGACGTTGACTGATTTTGATGTTATTACAAATTTTGTTGCATTATTCCTAATCTTAAATTGAAAACCGCGTTTCACTAGCTACTGTAATTTTGGAGATACGATTTTTTAAAATTTTTAACCCCCTCCCATACCCTCTTACCAACTCCCCACCCCCACCAAAAACTAATGACCAGATTCTCGGGTGCCACAGTATTTTGTGCCAAATTTGGTTAAAATCGGTTAAGCGGTTTTTGAGTTATCGTGTTACAGACAGACGGACGGACAGACACCATGAAAATATTTTGTATTTAGGTCATTTATGATCCAAATAACTTATTTTGAGTGAAATTAATAAAACTTTTTTTGTCGATCTTAATAGCGTACCTGTTGATATGGTCAGCTAAAAATAAAGTGAATGATCTCTCGAAAACGAAAAAAATATTGAAATTCTAATAACATCAACTTGTAAAGAAAGAAAAGTAGATAACAATGGGAATGTGAAACTTGCACAAGTCGACAGTGGATCACTCTGTATATGTATGTAGCTTTGATGTATTCTAATAAATTCAATTTTTTTCTAGATATCTGCAAGCCAATGATCTCCATGAATTTAAAGCTGCCACATTTTCAAATCTGCCATTTCTTGATAGACTGTAAGTATACTATTTTAAATATTTATAGTTCTTTACCTGTATGCTCTGTATTATATTAATTCACCGTTAAAAAAATCTGGAAATATCTGTTTAAGAAAAATATGGAAGTACCTACATACCTGTAATGTGTGTGTGTGTGCTTACAAATATTGTTCATTTAATTTACTATATTATTTAAAGCCATTAAACACGAAGTTTAATAACTGTATGTAATTTCTAATTATTAGGTTACGCATATTTAAACATCTATGTTCCATTATGACATTATATACTATATTGTCTATATTTAATTATATTAGTATGCATAAGTTATATTATCTATGATGAAATTTATACGGATAATGCAATACAAGTATTGTCGGCATCTCATAAAAAGACGTTTTGTTATTAGCGAAGATTACTGCTATTTAATTAGTATATTTCAATACTTGCTGATTTTTGCTTGTTACTCTTATTATGCAAGGGATTATCAATTCAACGTTGGTCGGTCAAAGAATACTTAGAGAAGCTGAACAAATTAAGCAAAGAAATATAGAAAATACTCTGGATGTCAGGCCACCAAGGTACCTATAGAAGGTAATGAAAAAGCATCACCAACTGGACCAGAACCGATCTGCTTCTCCAATGGAAACCAGTTTAAATCGGAACTCAAGAACCTGGAAGATTCTATCCGTGACCTGTAATGGGAATCATTCAACGGTCTAAGACACTCGATTGCAGACTCTGCGATAAAGATCCTGAAACAGCGGAGCGCATAATATGTCATTGCGAGGCTCTGGATCGCAAGCGACACTTGTTATTTAGGAAAGCTAGGCTAGAGCCGGAGGAACTATGCTCCCATCCTATCAGGGACCTGCATAAGTTAGTGCAGGGCACAGGGATAGGAGAATGGGTGCAGATATAGAAAGGGGACAAATACAGTGGGCCTCAAAGGTCGCAGTGTGTACGGCAGAGGACGGCCCCTTGTTATGAAAAAAAGACACTCGAAGAAATCTCTCAGAACTAACGACCGAGAAAAATCAAAGATTTTCTTGATTTAAGTAAGAAAAATCGGAATCCCAATGAACACGTCAGTAGATTGAATCTAAGAAACAACGGCGAATGCATATTCTGTGGGAAAATGGGGAAACACCAGAACACTTTATCACTGACTGCGCCGAGACCACAACAATTCGTGTCATAAATTTTGGTACAACTGATCTCGGAGATGGGATTTCCCCCTCCATTACAATCTGCATCTACGTCTATATTACAAAAGGGTTTTTACGCAACTAGCTTATTAAAAGTTTTTTAGAATCTAGTCTTCTAGATCCAAGTATGAATGTTTCAAGTTGTGGGCATTTCCAGGTGCATGTTCTTTCTTTCTAAAACCATATTCCTTAAATAAAACACTCACTATATTTTTTGATTTTAGAATCTATAAGTTGTTTTAACACAAAGAAAACTATAAAGGCTATTTGTATAAGTGCATGTAATCATTACATAATCTATTGCACTGCATCTATTCGAGGATACAAAACATTGATGGTTTGAGGCGCTAAAGCAACAGACCGCGAGATTTCAACAATATTGTTGGATATATTCGACCATAACAATAGATTTTATTGTCTGTACCGTTGTCTGTACTTTGTTTTATATATCAGTTTTCAAGGTGAATTCAGTAGATATATTTTACTGAGAATACCAAAATAAGAAGTACATCAGTAAAACCAGCAATACACTTTATTTTTGGAGTGATAATAAATCATTTATTCAGATCTTATTAATTTATTTGCTATTAACATATTTGAAATTTGAAGCAGGGAAAATTTGATTTTGTATTTGCTAATAAACTTCTGGAAATCCTTGTTGATGAGGTTAATTCTTATTTTGTAAATACATCTTTATGTAATCATCTATTATACCTATGGTTTTAGAACCATATACAACTCCTATATGTTTGGAGTCTGTGCCAAAGTTTTTATATCCAAAATCATATTGAAAAGCTAAATACTGAGAATTTTAATATTGTTAAAAAAGCTGGCACTCAGTGCGCCATATAATCCAAAAATATCAATGCTGTTGTGATTTACAAACAATAAAATTCTTTTGGGGCGTTTATTACGTCTGGTGTGACTTAATTTTGCGAGTTATTACCGTTCAATTTAAATGTATTTTATAGTTGTTAACAAAAATTTGTTACAGGAAATATGAGTTATCATATTACTTAATACTTATTTATATATGTATGTAGTTTACTGAGAATCACAATTTATAATACTATGAATTTCCTGTCTGAACTGTATTGTATTTCTTATACTTAATAAACCAAGACTTTGCTTGTTTAAATTATTAATTTGAATCGTTAACAATAAATAAAAGAAGCTTTATACAGAGGCATATTTCTTGGCAAAAGGTTAATCTCGTGATTTTGGTAATGGTTCATTATGTCAATGTATATAATTAATAAAGAAAATATACCTACAAGTTGATTATGTAATATAAATTTATAAGTGCGTATCTCGTGATAGAATAATTATTTAGACTTGTAACTTCATTTTGTAAAAGAATAACTCTGTATTACCACAGGTTCTTCAGCACCAGCTGGCCATTTTCGCTTGTTTATGAGTATTTGCCTTTTAAAACTACAATTTCAAAATATACCACACAATGACATTTCTTTACATAAAAAATATACATACATATACAGGGTGGTCCGAACTGTATTCCGGAAATTTTGACAGCATATTCTGCAGATAAAAATAAGTAAAAAAGGTCGTATATATGTATGTCCTAAAATGCTTAGTTTCGGACATACTAGGGTGTAGAAGCTTCATTTTTATTTTGATTTTTTCCAAATAGTTTCTCAAATAATGTCAATATTTGTATGAAAATTGGAGTTTGGGAATTTTTTGACATGAGAAATTTGTTTTTGATGTCAATATGAGTCCTATCTGTAGGGGGCGCCACTTACATGTGTTTTAACTGTTTTAAAGAGTAATAACTTTTCGTCCGTACCTGTAATAAAACTATTGAGTGAAAAAATATACATTTCCGTGATTTTTTACGTAAAAAATGTCTCTTGGTAAAAATCGCTACCAATTTTCATCCAAATATTGACGTTATTTCAGAAATTATTTGGAAAAAATCTAAATGAAAATGAAACTTCTACACAATGTATCTCTGAAACTAAGCATTTTAGGACATACATTTATACGAACTTTTTTACTTATTTTTATCTGCAGAATATGCTGCCGAAGTTTCCGGAATACAGTTCGGACCACCCTGTATTGTCAAATTTATACACTTTCCATAAAACAAATTCTAAAATAACCAAGAGATAATTAAAAATAAACAGAGAAAAGCACAATTTGCGTAATTCAAATGCACGTAATTTCAAAAGTGCCGAGTGAAAAGTTAAACAAAACTGACAAAAAAAGAGTTTCATTGACGTTGCTTCTGTTTTTAATGTATAAATATGAAAATAATAACTATAGTCTGTGAAACGAATAACTTTGAATTTGACAGTTCCCGCGGGCTTTTCTAGTGTTAATTTTATTAGGTTAGCAACTTGCGGCCATGCTGACGCAATGCCGTCTCTAGTAGAACGGTCTCGGAACGAGATTTTTGACGTCACACTAGTTAGATACTACGGATTAATAAATATGTTTTCGAATACATAGAAAACATAATTATTCCTCGTATTTTTGGTTTGTATTTTAAAAATGATATAGTTTACATGAAATATACATAATATACAGTTAATAAATACAATATATATACATATTTATAATAATGAATAGGTATGCCTACAAATAATGAATAGGTACATAAGATAATGGGTAAAATGTAAAATATATTTTAAATTTTGGGGTTTGAAAATCGATCTAATTTAACAAAAAACATTCAATATCTACTAATAGTGATGTATTATTATTTGCATTCACAAAATTTTCCTCAAACATTTTAGAATAATTTACATATAAAATGACAGCAATCTTTTATTTCATGGCCATCACTGACGCCTTTTTTCTATGATAGTGTATTATTTGCAAATATAATTTTTCGAACATTGATATTTGCAAAATAACTACATATAAATTTGTGAAATGCAATAAATAATACATCACTATTAAATGAATATTGAATGTTTTTGTTAAGGTTGGTCAACAGCCCCAAAATTTAAAATATATTTTACATTTTACCCATTATCTTATGTCCCTATTCATTATTTGTATATTGTAAAACATTTGCTACATTTGTATGGTTCATAGTTTATTTGCCAAAGTATTTATTACTATAAATAGGCATATATATTGTATATCATTTTTGGTAACAAGCTCTAATATGTTTTCCATGTATTGTTAATCCATATTATCTAACTGTATGTTCAAATCTATTCAACATTGATCTGATAGAAATGTCAAAAAGCTGATGACATTTTACTTTTTGAAATTATGACATTTTGTGTTGATTTTTTTTGCAAGAAGAGGAAGAACTGTCACTTGTTTTATTATTTTCCTTTTCTATTTCACGAAAGTAAAAAGAGTTACCTATCTGATTCGTTCAGGCACTCAATTTAAAGAATATCAGTAACTTTTTTGACAGAGGGATTTTATATTTACCATGTTGGTAAAAAATAACGGTCAAAATTCAAAGTTATTCATTTTATAGACTATATTTGAATAATTTCTTACTTTTTTTTTATTCAATACATCGGTTCTTGTTAAAAATACTGTATAATGGCTCTATTTTTAAAATATCTGTTTTAAAAGATTTTTGACTTACTTCTTGCACTTGCAAAAGGTCTGGGTATTTTGGAATTAGAATTCAAACGGTCTCCAGCTTGTCAGTGGCTGTACGAAAATCTGTAAGAGTTTAGGCATAACCTTACGACCCATCTTGATTTTATCACTCTTTCAAATTGAATATATTTTTCTTTTTAGCTATTTATACAACAACCACATTAAAGAAATACCAAGAGGTGCCTTCCACAATCTACCCAAACTCCAACGGTTACGCTTAGACCACAACGCCCTGATATGCGACTGCAAGATGGCCTGGTTCAGCAAGATGCTGACCAATGACAAGTCAGTACTACAAGCATCAGCCAGTTGCTCTCAACCAAACGAAATGTACGGGAAAAGTATCGTCGGAATGGACCACAGACATTTTCACTGTCGTGCGTAACATTCTCTCAAACTACTTTAGTTTATTTGAAATTATTTGCTTTTCCAGAACCACCAAAAATAGTTCAAAGCCCTGAGGATGTGGAAATCACTTTAGGTGGAATAGCAACATTTACTTGTGCGGTTCAAAGTGAAGAAGAACCGACCATAGTTTGGATGAAGGGTGAAAAAGAGATTTTGCCCGATGATAACAAGTACAAAATGATGGAGAATGGAACGCTGATGATACAGTTTACCGAGGAGAGTGATAATGGATTTTATGAGTGTCTGGCTAAGAATCCAGAGGGCGAAGTTCGGTCCAGACCGGCCAGGATGGTTGTTTATCCCAGTCAAAACGAGGAAGGAATTGATTATGGTGAGCATAATAAAACACTAATTTACCGCTATAGTAATATTTGAAGTTCAGGGTAGATACACTCAACAGTTCGAGGTTAGTGTTGAAGTTTTTACCTAAGAATATAGCGACCTTTGTGTGACTCACTCTCAGTTAAACAAACTTCAAGGTGCGGCAATTTTTGGCGCCCAACGTGGGGCAGTCAAGTTGCAGTAGTAAGACACCGTACAGTAGTCATACACCGTTCGTTAAAAATCTATGAAATAAATGCAATAATTCCAAGAGTTTTTTAGCAAAACCAAGACAAAGACTGGGCCCTATAATTATGGGTTTTGAACTTCGTCTTTCATTTGCTCAACACCAGTAATTGCCTATAATTTGGGCCATGTTTTTTATTATTTTCCTATTATTTTAGTAGTTCAGTTCTTTATTTCAGCAACAAATGAAAGAACATAGCTATCACAGTCAGCTACATTCCTTATGTATTTTTTTCTCTATTTCATATATTTCGTTGCTAAGTAGAAAATTAGTCTATGAACTTCTATTCTATTAAACTAAGTAGTCAATGAACTACTATACTATTGATTATGGTGAGAAAGTATTACGACTCTCTTTTTTAAAACATGTTTTACATTGTCAATCATTAAGGAGCTGTGCAGCAATAATAAAAATGTGCTGTACTATCCTTCGGAACATTGGTGTTGATTCATTTAAGCTAGCAGCTTCTTATTGTGTTTTCTGTTATATTTTGAATTCTTAGATATGCCAAAGCTTGTTAAAGTTCCCCAAAGCGTCAGCGTCAACGTTGGTACTCAACAAGTACTACTAGAATGCCAAGCGTTAGGATATCCGGTTCCTCAAATTATCTGGTCCCATAACGGACGTCAACTAGCCTCAACGTCCAAAACTGTTATATTGCCCAGCGGTACTCTTCTGATTAGGAACATCGAAGGTTCAGATCATGGTACTTATCTCTGCGAAGCCTTCAACGACAATGGCAGAGTTTCAGCTGAAGCCAATGTACTTATTAATGGTAAATTAATTGAAAAAATTGTTTAGTATAAGTTGCACAATTTTCTATTTATTACAGTGGCGCCAATCTTTACTATTCAACCGGAGAATGCTGAAATACTGACAGGTGGTACTATCAATCTGGAGTGTTCGGCTTCTGGTACTCCGACCCCGGAAATCACGTGGTTCAAAGATGACTTGGAGGTAATTTTTATAAAAGTTAATATTTTTGCTCTAATGTTATCTACCTACCGTCGTTTAACAATAACAACAAGCAACAACAGAAAGTAAGAAAAATAAAATCAAGTCAGCAATGTCAAAAAGATCATGTTTAAGAATCATAAATGAAAATATTAATATGTTTCGGCTTTGTGCAATTAATTTAGTTATTTCTTTGGCATTTTCAAGGTTCTTCCCAACGACGAGAGAGTATTTTACAACGGCGACAGAAGTCGTTTAGAAATAAGACATGCCATAGAATCTGACTCTGGATTATACATTTGTGAAGCCAGAAATCCACTAGGAACCAGAGAAGTCAGCGCACGGATCACGGTAACACTATTTACACAAATTGAAAAATGTCTTTATCCATCATAACTGTTATAGATTTCAGGTTTTAACACCAAACCACCCAAGCTAGTGTATAAGCCGTACAATATCGAGGCTTTAGTGGGTAGTACTATTGAACTACCTTGCAAGGCAGTGGGCGATCCCAATCCTGGTATTACTTGGCAGAAAGACGGAGCTCGTATGCAAAGAACTGGGAGATATAAGATCAGCTTAACAGGAGGTCTCTATATTTATAAGGTGAATTTCAATATATTGTTACGTTTTTCATCGGTTCCGGGTGGATAGAAAGTCTAATTTATCTAAACACAATTTATTTTACACTAAGTAACAAAACAATAACGATAAAATGCTCAAAGAACTATTTACAAACTATTTATAACTATTTATCTAGAAGGAATTTATTTTGAATTTAGCGCGGCAAATTTTTGTTTCTGTCCTCCTCTATTTGTTTCTGTCCTCCTCAGGCCCCAGGCGTCGCGTCGGCTTATATACCCACAGCTAAACAGTTCTCGAATAGTCCATTAGATCATTAGGTGCATAGAGAAGGTTTAGAATGTTCTCGTATGTACTCCTCCATTTCAGTGGAACTCGATTGTTCTCGAAAGTTCGAATGAATCATTACGGTGTCTATTCTTTAATGCGATATTAAGGTCATATGGGGGCGGATTTTTTCAAGTTTGTATTTTAATTTCGTGATTGAGACTCTACAGTGCAGCCTCAACTGCCTAATGGGATTGAGTTTCACAATTATTATATTTCATCCTTATTTCATTCAACCTTGCTTTTAATATATGTGGTTATACACAGGGTGGTCCGAACTGCATTCCGGAAACTTTGGCAGCATATTCTGCAGATAAAAATAAGTAACAAAGTTTGTATAAATGTATGTCCAAAAATGCTTAGTTTCAGAGATACAGGGTGTAGAAGTTTCATTTTCATTTAGATTTTTTCCAAATAATTTCTCATATATTTGGATGAAAATTGGTGTTGGGAGTTTTTAACATGAGAATTTTGATTTTGATGTCAATATGACTCCTATTTGTAGAGGGTGCCACTTACATGTGTCTTAACTGTTTTGAAGAGTAATAACTTTCACATAGTAACTTGAGTGAAAAATATACATTTCCGTGATTTTTTATGGAAAAAATATCTCTTGGTAAAAATCCCTAGGAGCAACCGTTCCTAAGATATTTGGAAAGAATGGAAATAGTCAATATATGTCATTATTGACAAAAAATAAACATGCGTTGAGTATATAGTTATTTGACCGAAATAATAAATTTTGGAATTTTTAATTTTTTCAAATAATCAAAATTTTTCCTTCGAAAAAATTATGATAAAACTGTTTCTGTTGAAGTTTTGGCACAAACAAACATTTCAAATTTATGTTTTTTGATTTCAATCTAATAACTATTTAGTTAACATGTTTAATTTATGTCAATAATGACAGGGTGTTGATCATTTCGATTCCAAATATCTCGAGAACCATTACTTGTAGTGATTCAAACCAAGAGACCATTTTTTACGTAGAAAATGCCGTAAATATATATTCCTTTACTCAGTAGTTTTATACCGTATGATCGAATAAAAACGGTGTCAGCGATGGCCATGAAATGAAGATCGCTGTCATTTTATATGTAAATTTATATGGGAAATGTCATTTATATGGGATCGTCATTTTCCAGCCAACTGGACGCCATTTTTTTTCGAACATACGCTACATGTACGGACGAAAGATTATTACTCTTCAAACCAATTAAAAAAATATGCAAGTAGAAGTCATATTGACATCAAAATCAAATTTCTCATGTCAAAAAACTCCCACACGCCAATTTTCCTCCAAATATTGATGTAGCTTGAGAAATTATTTGGACAAAATCGAAATAAAAATGAAACTTCTACACCCTGTATTTCCGAAACTAAGAATTTTAGGACATATATATTTATACGAACTTTTTTACATATTTTAATTTGCAGAATATGCTGCCGAAGTTTCCGGAATACAGTTCAGACCAACCTGTATAATGATGGTAATATTATGTGTCCAAGGATTCATGTCCAGCAGTTTTGCTGAAAATTTAAAATATTCTGTTTCTAGCTAGACAAGACAAGAAGATATATGGACAAAGTTCCATGTATCTATCTACTCGTCCAGCTAAGTGCCAAGTCCATCATTTTTCTTTACTTTTAATACAGAGTGTGTACTCGATATCTTGGGCTAGTCTCATTCTCTAACTAATTAATCTATTGATTGTTCTTTGCCATGATGCTACAAGGGTGCTACTGCTGAACAACTCTACTTAAATATACAGACTTCAACAATACTTGTAACTAAAATAAATAAAATTATTTCAGGTTGCTGCTGAAGACCAAGGTCGATACGAATGCATAGCCAACAACGACCATGGCAGGGACTCAGCTTCAGGCTACATCACCGTCAAAGACCCTACAGTTTCAACAGGCGCGGTGGGCAGTATCAGCGACAGGTTCATCAAGATCGCCTTCACCGAAGCTTCCAGCGAGATTGACAAGGCCATCAACAACACCATCGATAATTTCTTGCACAACAAACATCCTTCTTCGTCGGAGTTGTTCAGGATTATCCGGTATCCCAATGCACCAGCTAGGGAATTAGCCAGGGCTGCAGAGGTTTATGAAAGAACTCTGGTGAATATCAGGAAGCATATTCAGAAAGGCAGTGTTAATATGACTCATACAACAGATTTCAGTTATAAGGAGATACTGTCTCAGGAAAAACTGGATTTGATCGCTAGATTATCAGGTGAGTTATTTTTAATGGGTTATTTTGGTAGATGGAAATGTGAAATTGATTCGCTTAAGCTAGTGTGAGTTACGGTTTCACACAATAAATGCATATGCGCACGTGCACTATGAGCTTGCGGGTACTATATGGGTACCCAAACGTTTGTAATATATAGGTAATTGCAATGATATAAATATAAATATGTCTATGACTATGAGGTTTTTTTCCTCATAGAAGAAAATCCAGAAAAGATCCAGTGGTTCTCAAAATTTTAGCAAAAAATATTTTTTTTTAAATTTTCAAAGTAAAATAACTCCGTTATTTGAAAAACGATAGAGAGAAAATATGTTTCTTTTATCGAGATCTACTACCCCTTAAAATACTTATTTCTGGGACACCCTGTATACTTTAACAACGGCAAAAAATATGACGTTAATCAAAATCTGTAAGAAAAAAAAAGTAGATAAAAGACTTATAAATCAAAATTAATAATAACCATCTATTAAAGAATGAAATCGAAATTATATTATGATAGAAACGCCTCTTTATTTTTAGGACTTCAAACATATTTTCACGTTTTTTTTAATTTTCTCTAAAACGGTATGGATATTTGGAAAAGTATAAACGGGATTAGCCATTTTAGAACAAGCAACAATTTTTATGAAGAATGCATTTTTCTCAAAATGAAATTAATAAAAAAGTTTTTCCTCTTGTAAAGACAATCCGGGGACATACTGTATAAATTATCCAGTGATTCTAAGATTCTGGTATTGTTTAAGGTTGTAACGCCCACAGACACACAAAAAATTGTTCAGACATGTGCTTCCATTCGAAGTACCGCAGCATAGACGGTACCTGTAACAACCTCCAACATCCCACTTGGGGAGCTAGTTTGACAGGATTCCGTAGAGTACTGAAACCGATTTACGAAGATGGATTTGCCAGACCAGTTGGATGGGAGAAGAACAAACTTTACAATGGATATCCTAAACCAGCATCTAGAAAGGTTCGTACAAAACAGATAGAGTATGAAGGAGAAATTTATTGATTATATTGATTTCATTTCTTAGTTGTTAATGCTCTTAAACAATGTTTAGGTATCTACTAGTTTGATTGCCACGTCAAAGATCACCCAAGACGAAGAAATAACCCATATGGTGATGCAGTGGGGCCAGTTCTTAGATCACGATTTGGACCACGCTTTGCCTAGTGTCAGTTCAGAAACTTGGGATGGAATAGATTGTAAGAAGTCTTGCGAATATGCCGCTCCTTGTTATCAATGGATGTACCAGAAGATGATCCAAGAATCACCAATAGGTATAGAAAAAATAATCAATTAGATTTAAAAAGAAAATCACTGCATGTATATTATGCCCAGCAAAAAAACAACAGGTAGTTACAAATATCTTTGGTACTCACACAGTCCAAAAATATTTAGGGTTAAATTTAACAGTGGTAGTGTAGGCTCTATTGCTATCTTTTCATTTTCAAGTCATAAGTATAGATTTTGTAAGACTATGCGCAATCTGGAAATTATCGATCAAAATCTATATTTTCAACGAAGTTGGACACAGATTATAAATCATAACTTTACTTCTTATCTGAATGTATCAATGGTCTCTATTATTTTTTTTCTATAACGTCTGTCTATATATTCTTGTAGTAGGTGCAAATCGGAGGTATTAATATTCAATTTTAAGTAGATTCCTATATTTCTGTTCCCTCTTTCTTTTCATAGACATCTATTTTCCAGCTATCGATTCATTCCATTGCAAGAACTTTGACATCATAAAAATTGACATTTTATTTTTTAAGATTATTTCCAGTACAGTAAAAAATATTACGCTGGAAATAATTCTTTTTTGGATTACTTTGTTTATGTTTTAGCGAAAAATTGTAGTTTTTGAAAAAATTGCCGAAAAATATATAAATGCTACCCTTTTAGCGTCCATGTATATTTATAAAACACTACTTGGGTATACTACTTACAATAATACTCTAAACAATTTTTCTCTTTGACTCTTTTTCGATATTTGGTCCCCTAACACAATTTTTTATACAGGGTTGTTCACCACATACGAACGGAACTATGAATTTGCCAAACGATTAGATTTGTCGCAAATTGTAAGTTTTGAGTTCGTTAAAGGACTATTAGAGCTACAATTTAACAATATTAGGTATAAAAGATACAGAGTGTCTCAATTAGGTAAAAAATGTTCATGTACTGTCAAAATGTCATTTTACTGCCAAGCGACTGCCAATGACTGAGACGAAGACTGCCTATGTCTGCCATGTAATTAAAGTCTACTGATGCCAATGACTGCCAGCGACTGCCAAAAAATATCAAAGTTGTATTCCATCAATGGAACACCACTGTATAAAATTTACTTATAGTTTCTACGATTAAAAAAAAATGCCTAGGGTACCAATTTATCTTTACGCTTTACATTTGAACCTTTTGACATTTTTGGTGATTCTTCAATTTGTGAAATTGCAGTATAAATTTTTCGACTTCAGAAACACATTTATCAAAGTTTTTAATACTAAATATTTAATTTGGAAGTTTATTTATTGATCAGTTTTGTGTTGCAATAATAAAATTTTACTCATAATACAGAGTGTCAACATATTTAATAGTTTAAATAATTACAAGAAAGAAACGGCAATAACTTGTTTAAATTTAAATGGTAAACCCTGTATATTTTATAAGAATCAGATGCACAATTTAATTGACTATCAAATTGTATTATACCATTTTTACCTGTCTCTTCAAGTTTCCGTAGAAAATGCATTTTTATTGTAATTTAGAACTCATTTATACAGGGTGGCGTACCTCATTCGCCTCGGTTGATTATACGAAAACGGAAAGATGTAGAAACTTTGATATTTTTTAGGTATTTGGGACACTCTGTATCTTGTAAAAATATTTTTAAATGTACAGGATCTATTAGATCCATTGCCTGGAAACTTATAACTGACAATTTGGATAAAATAATTTGTTTACTACAATATTCCGTGTCTCTAGTGGTAGGAACAATAATTTTTAGGTAACTAGTTTATTTGGTTGCCTATGAATATGCATCATACAGGGTGTTTCATATATCTAAAAATAAAAAGAACTTTAAAAACTCAATAAAACAATTCTCTTAATTGCCTGTATTTAGGTTTTTAAAAAATCGAGAGTTTGATCAACAAGGTAAACTCAAAGATCAATTTTGTTGAAAATGTCATTTTACTGCCAAGCGAAAATATATTTTCTTTAAAAAAGACCCTGTATATTGTCAACTTGATAATTAAAGTCTACTGATGCCAATGACTGCCAGCGACTGCCAAGAAAATGTGCTTGTATGTGAAAAAAGCCCGATTTTCGCAGGAAAAATTTTAGTTTTATTGAATTTGGGCCTGCGTCTGCAATTACCGGTATGTTTTTAATATTCTATCTATCTAAATTTCTAATATAATAGTTTAAATAGTTTAAATATTTATTCACTGTGACATTTGTACAGGGTAAGTCTTATAAAATATGTGCGAATTACTTTTACTTTGGCAGTCATATTTCGACCTCAGAAACATCTAAAATTTATAGATAGATAGATAGATAAATTTATTTATTTGTTCAAATATTGTAATTAGAATGTGGAACAAATCCGGTATCAGTAATTTCTTCATAATGTTTCATTATAGGTAATCTGTTATACTAATATATCAAGTAACTTTAAAACAAGTCCTTTCTCATCAAATATAAACACAAAAATATATACAGGGTGGCGCACCTCATTCGCTGCCTTAAACATGATCTACTAAGAAACGGAAAGATTTAGAAACAAAAATTTTTATGGGTATATGTGGGAAGGCAATGTGCATAAATCTTAATATACAAATTATATTCTTTTTCTCTATGGTCACATCTAAGATCCATACAATTTATATTTTTTTAGATTCTTGGACGTAAAATAAAGCATTTATTATAAGGGTTAAATATGTTTAAAAGTTTTGGTTTTTGAGATATTTAAAGATATTTAAATATGCATGCTATAATAAAAAAGTTTGTCAAAACCTTGTACATTTCTTTTCAGAATTAATTCTTGTGCTGACTTTCAAGCCAGAGAAATAAACTTTACTAAAAAATTTGATTGCTTCCTTAAATGTATACAGGGGTATCAAAAATTGCTGGTCTATTTTAAATATTTATTTTAAATAAAAACTTCGCTATTTCAAATACAACACCCTCCATTTTTTTAAATAAATCGAAGCAGATTTAAATGTTCTTTCAAACTATATTAGGGTTTCCTATACCTATCTGGCTCAGATTTTGAATAAAAAGCGATTTTGCAATAAAATTGTAATCAATGTGGCTGGTGTCGCCTTGGCAAATTATGGCATATTGCCTCTTTAGATATACCCATAAAAAATTGTTTTACATCTTTCCGTTCTCGTATACTCAACCGAGGCGAATGAGGTGCGCCACCCTGTATTTCTTAAAGTTTCAAAGTAAAATAACCCGAAAAACGGTAAAGAGAAAATACGTTTCTTTTATCCAGATCTACTGGCCCTGAAAATATTTGCACATATTTAAGACTCACCCTGTATATAGGGGTTGCAATAGTATATTTTTAATTCTATTTTCCATAATTTAGTTTTTATTAAATATTCCAGGAACGAATTTATCCTGTTTTAATTTATGATAGCACTGCCATATATTTTTTTCTGGTAGATATATGGTTTTTCTGATGAACTAGCGCGTGAAATCCGGGACATAGACGCACCCTTAGGCCGTCTAAAGGAAGGTCCAGTGTTCGAGGGAAGAAAGCCTTTACTACCTTATGCAGGAGGACAAGGAATGGATTGTAGAAGAAACTTGTCAGAGAGTGACGTTAACTGTTTCCTGGCTGGTGATATTAGAGTCAATGAACAAAACGGACTCACTGCTATGCACACCTTGTGGATGAGAGAACACAATAGATTGGCCAAAGAATTAAGGTTTGTTTTAGTTTTTATAATCACACAGTCTCTTTCATATATGTATCCTTTACACGACTTTACTTTTGGTGTCAAATTTTTATCTCTCTTTAGCGTGGTCTTTAGTAATAAATATAGGTAATAAAATACAATCCTATATGAAGCCGACTTTTTGCAAACACTGTACAACTTTATGTACAGGGTGTGCCATACAATACAAATGGAAAAACTATTGCCGAATTTACGAAAAAAATAAGCATAATTGATAAGCAGCATAAGCAGCTTGCCTAATAATAAAAAAAATTACGTAGCTGGAAATAAATATTCTTATTTATCTTTTTACTGTTTCTCTAGATATTTAAACCCTCACTGGGACGGAGACATGCTATTCTACGAAGCCAGAAAGATTGTAGGAGCTGCCATTCAGCATATAACTTACAAACATTGGTTGCCTTTTGTTGTTGGACCGAAAGGTATGGAACTGCTGGGAGAATATAAAGAATATGATCCCCTGATCAACCCGAGCATATCTAATGTATTTGCTACGGCAGCTTTGAGATTTGGACATACTCTTATTAACCCAATTTTACACAGGTAGGTGTATTTGTGTATGATAATTTGTAGTTTGTACAGCAAAAGTATATAACAACTCCTCAAAACTACAACTAGATATCTATAAAATCCTTGTATAAAATCCAATAAAATCATAGTTTTGACAACTTGAGCTGTCTAGTTCTTGTAATATCCTGCAAATTTATTGGGAAAATATCTACGTTTGACACTTCAAATATAAAGGGGATGGCGCATGGCGGGACTTTTAAGTTATATAGTTGTTTCAAATAGAAAGATAATCCAAAATAACAAAGGTTGGTAGAGTTAACTACAAACAGCCAATTTTCGAGCTATCTAGTTGTAGTTTTGAGGTGGCGATATATTCTCATTCTACTTTGACTTGCAATCATAATAATAATGTTCTTTAAATGACATAATATATTAATCTTTCGCTGTACACACAATAACTAAAGTAATAAACGTTACTTAATAAGGTTCGATTATATGCTTATTAACATTTTAGGTACGACTCGAATTTTAATCCTATCAGAGAAGGACATCTTCCGCTTCACAAAGCATTCTTCTCTCCTTGGAGATTGGTTGAAGAAGGAGGCATTGATCCTTTACTCAGAGGCATGTTTGTTACGGCTGCTAAGAAGAAAATGCCTAGAGAAAACTTAAATACCGAATTAACCGAAAAGTTATTCAATACTGCCCATGCTGTTGCTCTGGATTTAGCTGCAATGAATATACACAGGTAGATAGTAGTGATGGTAGTACAGATGAGTAATTTACTACATACATATAAGTATAGTAGTAGTATATTAGATCGATAGTATACAGTGTATTCAATAAGATAACTGGAAACATATGGGAATAGTTTATATTAAGTTTCTGAGAAATTTTTACTTTTGACTAAATTTTGACCGTTATTTTATCCGCGTAAAACTATGTTCTATGTATTGCTTTATCATAAATCAATATTTTGTGTGTCTTGACTCAGATCTACCATAATCTAGGAATCTAGGGATGTACCTAGAGAATTTCACCCAGAGAAAAAAAAAATGCAATAATCTTTTGTACAGGGTTGTTCACCACATACGACACGGAGTATTGTAGCTAAATGATTAGATTTTTACAAATTGTAAGCTTTGGGTTCGTTGAAGGACTATTAGAGCTACAATTTAAAAATATTTTTACAAGATACAGAGTGTCCCAAATAAATAAAAAATATTAAAGTTGTATTTTTTTAAATGGAACACCCTGTATATTATTACATTTTTAGTTTCTACCATTAAAATAAAGGTAAATTTGATTAAGGTTTATTACACTTAAACCTTACCGTTTTTGAAATATTTTCAATTTTGTGAAATTGCAGTCAAAATTTTAAGGCTTCATTTCTCCAAGGGTAACAAAGTTTTTAATACTAAATATTTACTGAAGTTTATTTATTGATCAGTTATTGTGTTGCAATAATAAAAATTATACTACCTTATACAGAGGGTCTAAAATTTTATTTTAAATAATTACTAGCTTTAAACGGCAATAACTTGTTTAATTTAAATGGAACGCCCTGTATATTTTAGGAGAATCAGATGCATAAGTTAATTGTCTATCAAATTGTATTATACCACTTTTTACCCATCCCTTCAAGTTTTCGTAGAAAATGCATTTTCTTATAATTTAGACCTCATTTATCAATATACCCATGGAATATTGACATTTTAGATTGTTTTTAAAGCAACAAATGTACAAAATGTGCAGGCTTGTAAATGTGCAGTGCTCGCTTTGCTAAAAACGATAATATTACTAGCCCATTTATAAAGACAACTCTTTAAATCTTTATAAAAGAATATACCATTAATTAAATATACCACCATTATTTCCGCCCAAATACTAATTAATTACATACTTAATTATGTTCGTTAATAAATGATTCTAAATAAATGTGGATTTGGAATCAGAAATCAATATAATAATAAGTTATAAAAATGGATGTCTTTGTTGTTATAAATAAGCATTTTTCAAAATATGAAATATCATTTTTAAAGTGTTACTTTTTACCACACTGTCTAATACACATAAAAAATTATTTTTTTTAGTATTTGGACCAATTACTATTAATCAACGCAGTCAATTAATGTAGTTTGAATACTGGAATCATATTAATTGGTCCTCTTTAACAAATATTTAAACAGTTTTTTTTTATTTTTTAATGAAATAAACAAACTATATCGACAATATTAGTATCTGTACTCTTTAAAAATTTGGTACATCTTTAAAAATAATCTAAAATATCAGTATTCCATGGGTATATTGATAAATGAATTTAAAATTACAAGAAAATGCATTTTCTACGGAAACTTGAAGCGATAGGTAAAAAATGGCGTAATACAATTTGATAGACAATTAAATTGTGCATCTGAGTCTCATAAAATATACAGGGTGTTCTATTTAAATTAAACAAGTTATTGCCGTTTAAAGCTAGTAATTATTTAAAATAAAATTTTAGACACTCTGTATAAGGTAGTATAATTTGTATTATTGCAACACAATAACTTCAGTAAATATTTAGTATGAAAAACTTTGATACCCTTGGAGAAATGAAGCCTTAAAATTTTGACTGCAATTACACAAAATTGAAAAATAGTACAGATGAGTAATTTACTACATACATATAAGTATCATACACATATAAGTATAGTAGTAGTATATTAGATCGATAGTATACAGAGTATTCAATAAGATAACTGGAAACATATAGAATAGTTTATATTAAGTTTCTGAGAATTTTTACTTTTGACTAAATTTTGACCGTTTTTTATCCGCGTTGTAAAACTATGTTCTATGTATTGCTTTATCATAAATTAATATTTTGTGTGTCTTGACTCAGATCTACCATAATCTAGGAATCTAGGGATGTACCTATAGAATTTCACCTAGAGAAAAAAAAAAATGCAATAATCTTTTGTATATTAAAGCAGAGAAAAATTATGGAAAACCTCCACCCATTTTATACGAATTTTATTATCATTTTGCTTCCACTCGTTAATTTTTCTAAAGTAACGTAATTTTGAATTGATTGAATTCAAAATATTTAAAAATAATTCTTATAGCTGTGTATAATGATATGTATTTTATTTTTTCTATTTTGTTGGCGTCTTTAGGTCTCGAGATCATGCCTTACCAGGATACGTAGCTTTCCGCAATTTTTGCGGAATGCGTAAAGTCACAAGCTTCGATGATCTAGCCTCCGAAATATCAGACGACGAAGTCCGAGAAAAGATGGAGAAGCTGTACGGTCACCCAGAAAATATCGACGTCTTCGTTGGAGGAATTTTGGAGGACCCTGTAGAAGGAGGCAGGGTCGGACCCTTGTTTAGATGTCTCCTTGTGGAACAGTTTAAGAAACTGAGAGACGGTGACAGGTTTTGGTAAGTTTAATCACAGTTCAATTCAAGTTTGATCCATTGGCAGTATAAAATTGATAGTTTAATCTCTTTTTATTATTACTGTATTGGACCCAATCATTTTGTTTTTAGCTATTTTATTTTTTATTAGTAGTA
Source organism: Sitophilus oryzae (assembly GCF_002938485.1). Taxonomy (NCBI): domain Eukaryota; kingdom Metazoa; phylum Arthropoda; class Insecta; order Coleoptera; family Curculionidae; genus Sitophilus; species Sitophilus oryzae. The sequence goes on from NW_022147008.1 coordinate 104,500, forward strand.
ATCAGGATACTAGTTTTTTTTGAGGTGCAGATAAGCCATAAAATATATAGTCATATAAATTTAAAACTAACTAAACAATAAATAAAATTGTTTTCATAATACCAATACAACATTTTTCTTTCTCTAGGTACGAGAATCCTTCAGTCTTTAAGCCAGAACAGTTGGTACAAATCAAACAGTACTCCTTGTCTCGAGTACTGTGTGATAACGGAGATAATATCACCAAAATCACAAAGGACGTTTTTGTATTACCTGAATTGCAGGAAGGCATCGGAAGATGTGAGGATGTTCCGAAAGTGGATTTAAGACTGTGGAGTGAGTGCTGTTCTGATTGCAGGTAAATATATCTATTTTTTGCGCATTTTATTTTATTTTTCTTATAATTGTGATGCGTTCTTCCTAACATAAATTAAATATTCAACCTACGGAGGAGGAGGTCAATCATCACGACCTTATCTATTGTGCCCCCCTTTCTTGAGTTATAACTCATCATACAGTCTCAGAGCTTTGACAAAAGCCAGTGTCTGAGGCGGTTTTACAGAGAAATCAGTCGTACTACATACTGCAATTACTCGCTGAGGGAGTATTTGACACGCATCAGAAGATGGTCACGCAAGACGTTTTCTATCATGAGCTTTTACCCCAGTCAAAATAGACATTTCAATTAACAATAATTCGCATAGAGCTGAAAATTGGTATAGGTCTTAAATACACTATTATAAATGATATCTGAAAAATCCCCACCCCTCCCACGTCTGCTAAAAAAATTATTCAAGGTCAAAAGTCAAAAATATGTTTTTTTGCTTTTTTCTCCTAAACGGTAAGCGTTATCGCAAAAGTACCTTAAACAAATGTTGTAGATCATTAAATTTTCTACAATAATGGTTATTATACTTTTTCTTACTAACCACCATTCCTTGGCGATTTCTAAAGTTGAAAAATTCGTATTTTTCATAATATGCACACATTTCCGCACCATCTGTGAAGTAGTGTAGGTACTTGGCGCATTTTTTTAACGTGGTTTCCTCTGTAGGCCTAGTCCACGATTTATTTTGGTTAAGTTTTATTACACATTATACTATTAATTTTAAAAATGGTACTCTTGGTAATGATTATAATCGAACGGATTATTGTTGCTTTTGGGAGAATTTTAATCTGAGTAGTAATCTTCAAATGATACTTCAACAGTAATGTCTTCTTCGCTTTCTTCTTTTCTTTCTCATCTTGCGGAATATCTGGAAATCGATCTATGACAGATGCATCAGTTGTCTCCTCATTAAAATCCTCATCTGTATTTAAGTCAATATTGGAGCAAGACTGATCTTGACAATTAGTACATATTGGTGTACAAAACAATTCGACTCTTTTACAACCACAGTTTGCTCTACAACCATTTTTGCAATTGCAAAAAATTGTGTTAAGTGGTTTTTCTGGAGCAGGTGGAAGTAAAGTTTTAATCAGCTCCAAAGTATTATCTATAACCCCAGTCTTCAGGGTTCAGTTGATTGTCTAGCGACAATTGAACTTGATAGTATATACACGATATAAGTGTTGACAGGCAGAAGCAGATGATGTGGAGTACGTGAATGTACAAGGAAGTTGTACCATTTTATTGTTCCGAGTATTTTTAAGAAAACTTAAATATCTATACTTGTCTATACATAGAATCATTTTTTTGGAGCACAATATATAGCAAGAAGCAAGTGAATTCCACTTGTGATGATGACTTGTGGAGAAGAGTCAATCTTTTTGAATACGTCTGCGCAGACATTACTGTTGAAGTATCATTTGAAGATTACCACTCAGATTAAAATTCTCCCAAAATCAACAATAATCCGTTCGACTATAATCATTACCAAGAGCACCGTTTTTTAAAATTAATAGTATAATGTGTAATAAAACTTAACCACAATAGATCGTGGACTAGGCCCTACAGGGGAAACCACGTTAAAAAAACGCGCCATCATCACCTGTGGGTGCGGATATGTGTGCATATTATGAAAAATACGAGTTTTTCAACTTTTAAAATCGCCATCTCTCAGGAATGGTGGTTCGTAAGAAAAAAGTATAAGAACCATTATTGTATAAAATTTAATGATCTACAACATTTGTGTAAGGTACTTTTGCGATAGCGCTTATCATTTAGGAGAAAAAAGCAAAAAAACATATTTTTGACTTTTGACCTTAAATAATTTTTTTAGCAGACGTGGGGGAGGGGTGGGGATATTATATGAGTATTTAAGACCTGTACCAATTTTCAGCTCTATGTGAATTATTGTTATTTAACCCCCTTTTTTTGTTTATTTTGACTGGGGTATTTTCTGTGACTGAAAAGCCTGATACGTGATGATATCTGCCTACCGCACTCCGGACATTCAAACATATCATTGCTTTGTTGCCTCTTTACTTTGTCTCTGGTTGTCTCTGTTAACTGAGTTTACAATTCTTCTCCACTGCTTTCTATTGTGAGCTGTTTCTTCCCACTTATCCTGCATGCAACCCCTTTAAATTTTCGTGGACAATATCCTTGTACCTTTTGAGTTGTCCACCCGGCCTCCTCTTACCGTCCACAAGCTCACCGTAAAGAAGAGATTTTGGTATGCGGATATCTTGCATTCTGCATACGTGACCAGCCCATCTTAAGCGGGATTTTGTAATCATAGTTAGCTTTTTCAAGGACCGATACGTTTGAGACATGATGAAATCATTTGATTCTTAAGAGTTGTCTTAGGTGTCTCTGTTGCAACTTGTTTAATGCGTTCATGTGTCGGCAGTACGGCACCCAGTTTTCGCTTCTATATAACATGGTGGGAATTATTATTGCTCGGTACACTGCAAGTTTCATTTTTGTGCTCAAGTCATGATTGTAGGAAACCTGTCTTTTAATTTCCAGAAGGCTCTTGCGGCGCTGCTAATCCTGTGCTGAATTATACTAATAATTTTTTTTGATATCTAGATATACCGGACAACTAAACACCATCAGCAGATTGAACGCAAGAAGCAGAAGAAACACGGAAAGTGAAGGAAAACACGATAAAGAGTTGATACGACTCAGGAAGAGAGTGGCGAGTCTTGAAGAAAAACTCGAGCTAGCCATTAGGAAGTTCGACGAGTTATGAGGGACATACTATACTTAAAGATGTACATAAACGTGTAATTTTACTTATGTATTATTATTTTTTTGTTCTGCGTATTACCGAGAAACGTACTTACTTCGTTGTTTAAGCCATGAAAACTTTGATGAGCCGGTGAATGACATTTATATGGATGTATTAGAATTAGAAAATTAATTGGTAGATCTTAATCGTAAGCTTAAAATTATAACTGTTTTTTGTTAGTTTAAGCATTAAGTAATGTGCCATTTTCATCTCTAATAGGCATTAAAATTCTTTCATGCCATTTCATTAATTTTACTAAAACCGTGCCTTTTTGTATGTTACCTTTTAACATTTGTTGTTTGATAAATGAGAATAAAGCTTTAATAATTAAAACCTAATATTTTGTATTATTTATGTACCTATGAAAAATTATGTGAATATTTCTTACTTAATAATAGAGGACTCCAAGCGAGGATATAGGTACTTACTGGTTGCAGTGAAGGGAGAAAACATCCTTAAAGAGGCAAACATCACGGTCGTTCTGCTGAGGAGCAAGGGAAAAATTACCACCTACCTGCCGAGCCTTATTCAGGCTCAGAACTCCAAACTATAGGCATCGGAGTTAATCACCGCGACCTTACAGATTTATTGTGTATTCCCCTTTCTTGAGTTATAACGAGTTATAACTCATCATACAGTCTCAGAGCTTTGACGTAAGATAGTATCTGAGACGGCTCCACAGAAGCCAGCTCTCCATCTTCGACATCAGCCGTACCAAAGTTTATGGCACGAACGGTTGTCGTCTCTGCGCACTCAGTGATAATTAAGGTGTTCTGGTTCTTGTATTACAACCCATCTTCCCCACAGAATCTGCATTCGACGTTGTTTCTCAGCTTCAACGTACTGAGGTGTTCGTTGAGTCGTGTTAGAAACCCCGTGACAATCCGAAGATTGTTTTTACACCGATTAGCATTACACAAATTGGCATCCAGAGTTGGAGGACTTTATTTTCTTTGCCTAATTTGTTCAGTTGGTCTCAAACCTATACTCGGAGACTGTATATTTAGAGAAGCACTGGATCGAATCCAGGGCGGAATCAAGTTCAATGGAATCCCAATAAACAATATCAGATATGTCGATGATACGGTTATAATAGCCAAGGATATACAAGAACTGCAAAGCATCATAGATCCCGTAGTCCACTATAGTGAGATGTTTGGACTGCGTCTCAATGCCTCCAAGACCAAACTATTGGTCTTTTCTAAGACTCCAATAAATGCACATCTGCGTGTCAAGGGACAAACAATCGATCAAGTGACCTCAATAAAGTATTTAGGAGCTAACATCAATAGTCAGTGCGACCCGAAAAGAGAAATATTTTCAACAATTGAGCAAGTGAGAAAAATCTTCGTATGAAATCATTTTTTACAAGACAAGACGTGCTGAACTCAGAACTCGAATGGCCAGATGCTACGTCTTCTCTATGTTACTCTATGGATATGAGAGATGGGCACTAAATTCACAGACCGAAAAGAGAATAGAAGCCTTCGAAATGTATGTGTACAGACGGATGCTGCGAATCTCATGGGTACAAAGGATCACCAACGATGAAGTACTCCAGCGCATGCAGAAACAAAAAGAGATACTGAACACTATTAAGGAAAGAAAAATGCCTGGGTCATGTGATGAGAGGTGAGAAATACGAAATACTGCGCCTCATAATAGAGGGCAAAATGCAAGGGAAAAGATCAGTAGGAAGACGCCAGAACTGATGGCTAAAAGATTTCAGGAGATGGTTTGAACACTCGTCTACGGAAATCTCCCGGGCTGCAGTTTCCAGAGCCACAATTGCCATTTGGATCGCCAACCTTCGGCAGGAGAGGGCGTGATAAGAAGAAGAATTTGTTCAGCTTCTCTAGACATTCTTTGACCAATTTCGAATTGATGGTTACTGAGTTGATTGCGTTTAGTGCTGCTTAACTATCGGATAAGATGACTATTTCTCGTTTTCGATAGTTCCTATCTAAGATAAATGGTACGCATCTTTCGATAGCATAGATTTCTGCCTGAAGGATGCTGTGCCCATTAATTCGGAGTATTGTTTTCGGCCTAAATACTCCCTGTCCCTGCTTTGGTTTTGGAAGCATCAGTATACCACGTTATGGTATGGTCTTTTACATGCTGGGCAAACGTTTCTCCCTTTCAAACCTTTTTATTACTCAATATACAGTAAGGTGTTTGTCAAAGTTGTAAATTCTAGGTATGTCATCCACTGGGACTTGGAGAAGTGGAATTTTCTTTTTAGGGGTGTTCCCAGTGGCGGCTCGTGACCCGTATAATATACCCGGTACGTATAATGAATCATATGAAATATCCCCTTAACGAAATGTGATATAATATCTCCTTATCAAATATCCGGAATATCCCCTTAACATCTAAGCCTACCGAGTCTCCACGACTTCATGCGCAGGCGACCGGAGATTTCGCCTAAGCCCCGCCTTAATATGATACAACTCCGACTTACGTCGCGTAGCTACCGCACGTTGAGTTAGACAGAGACAGAAGACTGCCGTACGTCGTGCATCGACTCTGACAGGCGATGTAGAAATCGCCGAACAAAGGCACCCCAACGGTCAAAATTATTTTGTTTTCTAACGCAGCTGCACAGTCAGCGGTCAGCGTACGCCAGAGGTAGTGAATATATTAATATACAAGACCATAAATATTAAAATAATATTGATTATTAAAACACACTTCCGTGTATTAACAGTATTTTGATGTATTGGCAAAATTAACAGTAAATAATGTAATGTAATAAATCGCTTAAATTCTGCCAAAATCTTAGGGTAGGCGCCGCCTACCTTGCCTACCCTGACGAGGTGCCACTGGGTCCAAGCCCCTTATTGGAAGGTTAATAAATTTAAAAACAATTTTTAAGGAAAAATATAATAAGTAAAATAAAACACTATTTTGGAAAAACATCTATTCTATATTTGTATTGCTATTATTGTTTACAAATGTATATAAAATATAGTTTAGGTAAAGGGTGAAACTAGTACATCGTCTGCGTTAATAAATACTCACTCACACATTTACAAAAAAAAACAAATCAAAATCAAGCGAAGCACACAACAATTATATACAAAAATTTATATTAATTTTTACTATAATGGAAAATACCTTGACATAAATATCACACCCTTTTTACATTAAGAGGGTATATTATGATTTTGTTTTCTCAATTCTTGAATTTACCGTAAGAATTACATTGCCGAAATATGTTTTTCTTTACATCTTAAAAACCAAGAATTGAGCTGCTAAAGATAGTTGCCACTAAAAGAAGCTGGCATATTTTTCGCTTAAAAGGGCTGGTATAAAAGTCATCCTAAGTACTAACAGTTTATATATAAAAATGTTGCTTAACTTATAATGCCTTCTAAATTAATGTTTTTATACTTATCCTAAAAACCGCTGGGAATAAAAACACTAAAGGAGTCATTGTTATTTTCATATATTCACATATTAATGACAGAAGAGACGTCATATTAGACATATTGGAACACCTTTTATGTGACTTTTTTGACAAATTTGAATTTTTGCAAGTTCATTTGTATTTTGTTGAATTTAATGTTTTATGCAAAGTGTATAAATCTGTAGACACATTGTGTCAGGACTTGAATTATACCAAACTATTGCAAATCTTAGAAAGGGGTTGCAAAAACAGATAATTATTTTGCGTGGGATCATTCCAAGTCAAGAATAATTCGGATATGTCAATTTATAAAGTGTACCCTCTGTACATTCAGACAAGTCAGCCATATTGAACCTTCAGTCAAGTCGGTCATATTCAACTCCTTCCTTAGTGTTTATATTCAATACTATAAACAAACTGGTAGCTATGTACTTGTGAAAAAAGTGTCTAATGCCTTTTATTATAATTTACTTTTTAGAAAAAAAAACACTGATTGACTAGATACTTTAGAAGCTAAGACTTTATTTATTGCAATCCTTTTATAGTAACAATGCTTTACTTTTCAAATTTTGGACTAGAATTCGAATTCGATGTATGTGTTGATAAAACGCTCAGGATGGTACAAATTTGTACTGCTTTTGGTTATAATTTCATCACTCGCATTAAACACATTTTTTATGTTATAAACGTACAAAATTACGAATTTTCTGCGAGATAAGTGACAACATCTTGAATCTATTTTATCTAAAGTATTAATACCTTTATTAATACATAACATAACCCACAAAGAACACATCATGTTCTATAGAAAAGTCTATAACTATAAAGACTAGGTTATTCTAAATCTATGGTCTGTATTTAAAGTGTAAGATAAAGAATTTAACTTATAACCAGTTGAGAGACAAAGACACAAAGAGGTGCGGGGTTGCCGGTTCCTACAAGCGGCAAGTAACTCCCGAAACAACATTTTATAGCTTCATAGATTCTCACACCGATTTGGTCAAAAGTAAAAATCGATTCAAGCAGTTCGATGAAACAAGTGAGTAAACAAAGTGCTTGTAACATAATCAAAAAATTAAATAGACATATACTATGAGAGGATAAAATATAATTTGCAATATTAATGACATACTTTTTTTAATCAACTTGTGATTAAATGTTTTATGAACATCTAAAATTATAATTACGTGCCTTTAAAAAATTTCGTTATAGCCGAAATAGAAATAATAGAAATTATGACTCCACTAGTAAAACCGGTGATTAAAACTATGCTCGCTACCGTAGTTGAACTCATCTAAAAAGTTTTTTTAGCTGGAATAATAAATTATAATACAAATTAGACCTTCTGAAGATATCAAAATATTTAGTTTTTTTTATTTTTATTTTTAGAATTTTCACAAATTATACTTCCTAGCACTTTTAAAATAATTATATAATTTTTTCGTATACTCGCTGTTTACACCCGTGTATTTGTATATACTAGTTGTTTACGATATTCTCCAATGGTGGCAGCACCAGCGGAGAATGCACCAAGCCTATATCATGTTTGCTTTATCCATTAAGATCGTTTTATAATATACCATTAAGATTAATATGTTAAAATACAGACCATGTATTTTAAATGACCTAGGCCTATAGTATAAATACAGACACAATATTAAGATATTGTATTTTAATTCTGAACAGCAGCATATAAAAGTGGCAGTGTGAATAGTAGAACAGGGGTTACTAAACTATGGGGTTACATTATACATTATAATATAAATATGCTTTAGTTTAATACAGAGAAGTCCTATTAATTCTCATTTAAGTGAAACATTTTAAGGCTGTTTCATATTTCAGATATTAATCCTACATTAAAATTCGGATTAAAGTATGTCCAGAAAAAAATGACAGAAAATACCATATATCTGTGAATTAAAACGACAGACAACAAATGTCTATCCTATATACGATATACGATTTCGACAAACATCCAAAAAGAATACAATAAAAAACGATCGACTTTTGAACTAAAAAGCCTGGGCAGGTTATAATTATTGTGTTGTTTTTTTAAATGAATTTGTTTTTTTTTAACTTCCATACTTTCTATTTTCTTTGCTAAATAAAATAATAATTCGCCACAAAACATTAATTTTGGACGTGCATATTATAAACCATGATTATCGACTTTAATCCAGAAAAAAAATGACAGAAAATACCATATATCTGTGAATTAAAATGACAGACAACAAATGTCTATCCTATATACGATATACGATTTCGACAAACATCCAAAAAAAATACAATAAAAAACGATCGACTTTTGAACTAAAACGCCTGGGCAGGTTATAATTATTGTATTGTTGTTTTTTTAAATGAATTTGTTTTTTTTTAACTTCCATACTTTCTATTTTCTTTGCTAAATAAAATAATAATTCGCCACAAAACACTAATTTTGGACGTGCATATTATAAATAAACCATGATTATCGACTTTAATCCAGAAAAAAATGACAGAAAATACCATATATCTGTGAATTAAAATGACAGACAACAAATGTCTATCCTATATACGATATACGATTTCGACAAACATCCAAAAAAAATACAATAAAAAACGATCGACTTTTAAACTAAAAAGCCTGGGCAGGTTATAATTATTGTATTGTTGTTTTTTTAAATGAATTTGTTTTTTTAACTTCCATACTTTCTATTTTCTTTGCTAAATAAAATAATAATTCGCCACAAAACACTAATTTTGGACGTGCATATTATAAACCATGATTATCATTAAAATTTAAAAAATGACAGAAAATACCATATATCTGTGAATTAAAATGACAGACAACAAATGTCTATCCTATATACGATATACGATTTCGACAAACATCCAAAAAAAATACAATAAAAAACGATCGACTTTTAAACTAAAAAGCCTGGGCAGGTTATAATTATTGTATTGTTGTTTTTTTAAATGAATTTGTTTTTTTTAACTTCCATACTTTCTATTTTCTTTGCTAAATAAAATAATAATTCGCCACAAAACACTAATTTTGGACGGACATATTATAAACCATGATGATCATTAAAATTTAAAAACATTAAAAGGAACAGTTGTGTTAAAAAAAATAATAAAAGTATAAACCTATGACAATAAGTGGGAGTGGAATTATGTCACTTGTCATCTAACATCAAATTTAAGAAAAATCACTAGATTGATATGTCTAATACTAATCTACGGATCTGGTAGAAGACTGTCAATAGTCATAATCAGAACTTGATTGCTAACTTTATTTTTAACATTCATCCTCAAGTTCAGTCTTAAAACTGTTAAAAATACCATTATAATCTTCATAGATTTTATCACTATCTTGGCAATAACATCTTTTTCATTAGTGGAAAACTAAATTTGAATGAATTTCTTTGAATACTGCAAATCCATTTAAATACTTACCTTTCATATAAACACTTATTGAACACACTAATATAAACAATCTGAATTTATTTAAATATATTAAATTATCTAAAAAAACTTACGTTATTGGAACATAATTTATTCCATAACGTTTACCACGTCAACGTCTATGGTAACCGTTGCTATCGTAATAGTTGCCGCGATAACTGTTACTATAGTAGCAGTTACCATAGCAATGACTACAATACAAATACCACAATGTAAAGGGCTTAGAATGTTTCATGTCCGTTCACGCTTTAGAATAAAATACTGATAAAGGAAAAACTATTTTTAGATTAATATCTGAAAAATGAGACGGCTTTGTGATTTGAAAAATAAATTAGGTGTAACTATTACACTTATTAACTAACTAAACTTTTTTACAACTCAGTATAAAAAAAACTAAATTAAATAGATTCCTAAGTCTTTAGTGGTCCACTAAGAAACAGTCTATATAATATATCATTATGTATACGTTATATTTACGTTCAGGAAAAATTAAATATGTACCATAATAAACCTTATCTAGCGCAGTTACGTTAAATATACATTCAAATAAAACGTCTACAAACTAATGGAATAGTTTTAGTGTCCACGAAAGTTCTGAACAAATAGGAATATTGTTTATTGTTGAGTTATCAATCAAAATATTTTATGTAAAATTAATTCAGCATGTTCAGTAACCTAAAAATTATTGTGACATACGTCATTTCCAAATGTCAAGACAGTAAGTACATAATAACAAAAAAACAGTGGCGGCTCGTGGGTATAAAATTAAGTAAAGATTTTTCTTTTAAATTGCACCGCAGGCGAATTTTTTTAGCGCATTCACCATTTTGTCAACATTTTTTAAATTATTATTTGAACAATTTTTGGTGCATTCACCATTTTGTCAAAAATTTTTTTGTTATTATTTATACACTATTACCTATAATATTTTCCATTTAGTTTGCAATTTATGGCTAAAACGCATTAAGTAAAAAGAGATACAACCAGTTTTAAATATAATAAACATTATATACAGGGTCCACCATAAAGTTGGATCCATATGGAGTTTTTTTATATTAGAGTTTTAAAAAAAATCTTTTTGTGGCAATCACTTCTGCTTTGAAAACAACTTAAAATGCACCAAGTCAAAGTTGACAGCTAACATCTAGGGGCTGTCAAATACAAAATACTTAAAAGAAACTTTTTCTTATTTCTTTTTTGCAATTTATGGTTAAAGTTCCAGTTGGTCGCCCTTGAGATAAAACATCCCTCTTATCTTCATCTGTCCACCGTCTGAAGGGAGTTTCCAATAAATTGCACACCAAGTCATTAATTGGGTTCATTTTTTAACACATCTAAGGAAAGATTTCGACAGACGACATCCAAAAAATGACAGAAAATACAATTTATCTGCGATTTAAAACGATAAGACATAACTGTCACTGTCAGGGATCCCCCATTTGCGCAGACTATAAGTAAACTTTCAATTTCTTCTTATATCAACTCCATTTTTTTCATATTTATGTAAAATGCATTTTTGTAAATTACAGCAATGACAGACATATACGACATAAGACACATGACATATGTCAATATATTTCTTTTGATACTGGACAGATTTCATCAATTTCACATTTTTTGACAACTCAGTAATAAAATTCCAATTTCTTTTCAACTTTTCAGCCACCACTGTATAATAACTGTATAAACATCACTAAAGCATTGATATAATGCAGTCGTATAACTTCTCGCGCGTCTCTTAAACTCGAAATTGTATTATGCCCTTATAAATTAAATAAATATAAAATACTTAATAGCGTATATTGTACTGTGTAAAAGTAAACTACCTCCTGTTAATCTTCTGCGTCTCGTTCAAATCTAACAAGTAACAATAGAGAATGCCCGCCTGTGCCATAACGTCCACCGTGCCAGCGGCCAAGTTCTCTCGCTGTCTCTGGCCATCTTTCTTGGTGCTGTCGGGCTTGGTCAGGGCGGGACGCAATAACGTGGGCCCGAACACGGTTGCCAAATTGTGCAGCGACATTTTATTGTCTTCCTCATAAGCGTGTACCCTGAAAGAGAACGCTTTTGTGAATAAATGGTAGTTAGATCAAAATACCAACAGGAATTGCATTTTTAAAAATACCTAAATATCTTATCAAAATCCAGTGCATTGTGGAAGTTTTTTGAGCCGTTAAATTAAAATATTGTGAGTTATAATACGTGTAAATTAAAATTATCATATAACACTACCATTAAACTTAAGGAAACGTTAAAAAATTAAGCATTCTCGTCCTTAAGTTCTGAGACATGGTTTTTTGTTATACTAACCTCATCAGATGATCTAGGATGCATTTAATGCTCTCTCTGTTCTGCAACGGTAATTTCTCAAAGCACGACTTCAACAACTCGGTCCTTTTTATTAAATTGCCATTGCTTTGATTAAAAACCTCTAACAGCTCCGGATATAAGTGGTCTGTAAATAGAGCCTCAGGAAGCTCCCTAAGATATAACTTTAGAATTCCTGTCACAGAATGTATGTCTACTTCTTTTAAAAGCTGTTCAGCTTCATATGAATCTGAAATAATATCGTAGTTGTTGAAAGTTTACTTCATGGTTAATATGAAGAATGAACATGTAAAAAAGCATAATGAAAAATGAAACTTTTTACGTGTAAAAAATATTTTTTTTTATAAAAAACAAAAACACTTTTTCAGATTAGTAAAACACTCTTATAAACTGCTAAAATTTTCTATCAATAATATATTTTTTTCATTTGTGTAGAAACCAAAGGAAGTAAAAAATCTTCAGATTTTTTTTGGACTTTATGGTTTTTTTAATGTAAACATTACATCAAAACGTAAAAAAGAAGATAAGCTTAAATTCCCATCCCAGGTTAATATTTCCAAAATATATAAGTACACATTTTACAAAAAAATATAAACCTTTCAATAAAATTATAAACATTTTTCCGTGAACAGTGAATTTGTTAAAATATGTGACTTCTTATCTTATGATGAAATATGGGAGCTGACACTCGCTGTCCCTTTCATATAGCTAAAATATTCTGTGGTTTCATGTTAATAAAAAATGTCAAATTGTGCTATAACATAGTATAAGCATAGACAAAAATGCGAATATCAAACGAATAAAAGAATGTGTATTAACAGATAAATTTCTAGTAGTTCATTTCCTGTTAAATTATATGTTAAAAAAGAGGTCCGGGCTCGCAAAGTTTGTATTATATTGTAAATAAGCTGTAGAATCCGCTTGGCGTCACTTTACTTGAACAAACCGTTTATTGTATACTTTTAATGAGGTACCTGTCACGTGAACTAATCAAATAATATCTAATAGGGGTAGACTTACTTGTTTCAAATGACTTTTTTAACTTCGAAATGTCGCTAGCAGACCCTGAAACCCTATAAACTCCTACTTCTGACATGCCTCTTCTTTCAACTTCTCTTATACAAGCCGTTATAATAAACGGAATGTTTCGTTTCTGCCTCCTGTAATTAGAGATGTATTTTAAAAGATAATCTAAGAATATCAAAGAAATGGGGATTAAAAATCAGTTTTAAGAAATGTTGGTGGCTAACTCAGAAACCAATTGCAAACTGTGGTTGAATAATGCAGTTTGATCAAGTCAGTTTAATCAGGTCAAACAATTTAAATATTTGGACGTTAATATTTAAAAAAAGGCCTCAAACAACAGGAAATTAATGTAAGGATTCAGAACGAGTAATAGGATGTTTAAACTTAGTTTGGTGGGATAACCACATATCCATTATGAACAAAAAGCGACTGGGAAAGAGTCTGATTAAATCCGTCTTGTGCGATGGATGTGAGGTAAGGACTGCTAACTCTGACTAGTACAAAAAACTTCTTGCTACCGAAATGGACTACCTCAGGCAAAACGCACAAGTATCTAGAAGAGAGTGTGCATGCAACGAAGAAGTCAGAAGAAGAATGGATGCTCAGGATATGGTTGGTGATAGAAAAGAGATAAGATCGCTGAAATGGTTTGGGCGCCTCATGAGAATGCCAGATCCTGAATTAAAAATCCCTTTGATTAAAAATATGATGAGCATAATAATCCTGCAGCCGGATCCTGTACTATAAAGATAGTATTAAAATTTGTATACCGATTTGGTCATTTTAGAAGTGTGGCCTGAATTTTAACGTGTAAGACAGTGATGTAGACAGCTTAATAATTTAAAATCAAATGTATTAAAAAGAGATAAAAGTTGGGTTGATACATTTCGGTATTGCTGGATTTTGCATCAAAAGTTCAAACAGCACAAGTAGGCGTTTATGGAAAATGTTAATCATAATGAGTTACTCATTTTACTACAGATGTAATAGATTATATTTAACTTAGATATACTATGTTCATTTCAGTAATATACATGAAAGTTTTAAAAATAGTTTTTTTTTCAACACAAATTTTCCTACAAACGTAAAAACCGGCAACACTGTATGCCGCTTTTAATTTTGTCTCTCTGTCTGTCAACCAGGCATTTATATTATTCTCTGTGTTAGACGTTAAAATCCAGACCACACTTCTAAAATGACCAAATCGGTTGATTTCAATCAAGTTGAAACTTACTTGCACACAGCCAGTATTTTTTCTCCAAACAAAGCTCCCACTTTGCCTGTCGGTACTCGTCTAAGACTCACTTCACAAGGAACGTATCGAAGATCCATTCTAAATATACAACTATTTATCTGAAAATACAAGATAAAAAATATATTTTATCGTTAAAATTTCAATTTCTTCGTTAAATTTTACCGTAAGTTTCCTTTCAGTCGTCTGCTGTTCGTTCAACCATTTTCGCGACAACTTTATCGTATGCTTCCCGAATAAAGTGTCCTGCGTCGGATTTTCGTTCGCCCTGTATATGAGAATTCGCAAATTCTCGCAACCTTCCAGATCTACCACGAAGTTCTCGTTCCAGTGGGGCGTTTGAGAATTTTTAGAAACTTTTGTTTTGGCCTTTTGGAAGAAATGACCATAGAAGTCAACTTCCAGACAAACGTAAAGATCTATAGAAAAAAAAGTAAGAATAGCAAAAAAAAATTGAAATAGGTAAGCAAAGAATTAGTTAAAAATGTTTCTCTGTCATGGCGTACAGAACACTAATAAAACAAGTCTCAAATTACAGGCAATTAGATGCATATGAAAGCATCAGAATTAATAAATGTAAAGATAGTATGAACAGAGACAACGGTCCAATTCCTTCAAGTTACTACTCTAGTGGCGGAAATCTAACTGTTACGCTCGGTGGGTTCTGACTCGGTTGGCTAGATCTTGCCACGCCCACTCTGTGCCCACTGAGCGAGTATATAAACACTCCAATTGTAGATTGTATTTCAGTTTATAATCATCTGCTGATGATGCTAACATGGTTAGCGAAACGTGCGTCCAGTGTAAAAGTAAAAGTGTTTTGGTGTATTGTGGTGATTTAGTGTTTTATTTTACTAATAAAACGCTAATTTTTCTTCTCTGTTGACTTACCACAGGAATATTCTAGTCCAACTAAATCGGAGATGTGTACGTGCAGATCCCCTACGAGAAGACTTTCGTCGTTGCCGCTTCTCAATAAGTACGATCCCATGTTGGTTTTCAAAAACTGTCTGCACGCTGTAATCCATGTTTGTAATTCAAACATGCTGAATTGAGACGCGTTGTTCGGCTGCTTTCCAGTCCTTTCTGTCCTCTGTTCAAATTAATAGAAATAATATTCAACGTATTGTTTGACAGAAAAAAGCGCCACAATAAGTGAAACTTTTGGCGATAATTTCTATGTCATGTATATCTTATTATTAAACATTAACATAAAAAAATCTGTCAAAAATTAATAGATAATCTAGAAAAAAGTAAAAAGCTTGAGACAATAAAAAGGTAGTTGATAAGAAATTTATATTCTTGAAAAAAATGTGTATCTCAATAAAATACTAAAAAACTTGTAAACATTTTAGATTTATGACTGATATACAGAGGAGCTTTAAACTGCAAATATGTAAAATTCACTCAAGTGGTATATTTTTCAGTGCATGTTATACTTAAAGAATCAGATATTTAGTAGAAAATAATAATTGAATATTGAACACTTCTTTATTTATTTTTTTGTACAACCCTATCTATGGGTAAGGTTCTGCATCTCTAGGAACTGTTAATAAGCTAGTTTAAATTTCGGTGTGCTGTTTGATTTAATATACAAGAGAGCTTCAAAAGTGTAAAATACACGCAAGAAAAAAGTGCCAAAACATTTGTCCCTTTTCACACAATCCTGAATTTGCACATATAAGAGAATAAAAAGATATTCCTGATAAAGTATCTGCATCTGAAGCATCTCCTAATAAACTGGTCAAAATGTCAGTATGTTTGGAATACAGGGGATATTAAAAATGTGGATTTTACTCAACAGTAACTGATTTAATTTTCCAGAATACACAAAAAAGCTCCACTTGTGAAACTATGAACAAACTAGTCTTAAATACAGTATATTGTTTGGTATACAGGGGAGCAACAAAAATCTGAAATGCTTAAAAGTAAAGTGGTATAATTGTCCAAAATACATGAAAAATACATTTAAAAATTTGTTTAGTATGAGAAGTAGTTCAAATTTTAAGATCATGATCTCATATTACCTTTTTTAAATACACCTATTACCTTTTTTTTTCACAAACCTATATTTACATGTTACATGTTTTATAAATCTCAAGCATCAGCCAAGGAAAAAAAAATATTTATTTGAAATATATGCTTTTTTTATCTATTGTAGTAAATATATTTATTTTAAACATATTTAATACCCTAGCGATTTTTTTAACAACCTGTAAAGTTACCTGTAAAGTCTGGATGGCTTCAATCCACTGATTCCTCTCAAAATCGCTGGACAAAAAGAACACGTACGTCCTTCCAGTTGTCCTGTTTTTGATTCTATAAACCAAATTCGGCGAAACTAACACTAATTGACTTTCTAGTTCTACCAGTCTTTTTCGAAATTTGTCAGAGCCCCTGCTCAATTTTGAACGATGCTAATAAATAAATAACATATTTTATAAATATAATAAAACAAAAATCATTATCATATTTTCAAGAAAAAATTCTACCTTTTCTTCATTCAGTTTCTCCTCTTGCCTGAGCTGATCGCGAACATTGGAAGCCTGAGATTTTAATGATACAATATTTGACTGTGAGGTTTCATGTAGATTTGCCGTGGTTTCTTCCAGTATTAATATATCTTCCACTGGAATGAACCATTTCAATTCAAAAGTATATTTTTCGTTTCTTCCAGAAGACTAAGAAAATAAACAAATCAGTTATAATGAGTGATAAAGACGTAAATTATCATAACATGAATACCTTATACTTGGCACAGGCTATAACATCATTGAACAAGAACAAATGTCTCAATTTTCTGTGACCATCTACATGCTCAACAATAAATGAGTCTTAACCAGTCTTCTTTGAGCTCTGTCATTTGACTAAAAGAAAAGAAAAGAAAAAGACTTTAAGTTTGGGTAAAATATTGACCAGCCTTACATGTATATTAAATATGAAAAATAATCTATACCGGGTGCGTCTCAAAAGTGGCTCACCCCTATAACTTCTTTAATTTTTCAAATAAAAAAACGAGATTTGGTATGTTAATATATGACATAAATTAGGATTGATTTACATATCCAATTGTTTTTGGTTACTTCCAGTTTCACCGGAAATGACTACAACTTTTGATTTTTAAATGGCACCCCGGTATTTTTTTTTACTTTACTCGATAAAAAATGACATTATGAATAGAATGACATATCATTATGTCAACTTTTGACATTCTCGCTTAATAAAAAATCGTATTTTAAAATTCAATTTAGAGTGCCATGGCTAGGTTAAAAACACTAATTCTTAATCAAGAACCCTTGGAAAAATAGATTTGATCGTCTAATGTTTTTAGTGTTTTATCCTGGCCAGTTAGAAAATGCTCAAATCGTATTTTTAATCATATCTCAATTTTTTCAAATGGAACGTTTTACTATATATACCACATACTTAGGTATTTCAAGTCAAATTTTCGTGACGAACCGCAGTTATAATTTCAAATAAACCATATGCGAAAATGTCAAAAGTTGACAGATGATATGTCATTCTATTCAGAGGGTCATTTTCTATCGAATAAAGTAAAAAATACCGAGGGTTTCATTTAAAAATCAAAAGTTGTAGTCATTTCCGGTGAAACAGGAAGTGACCGAAAACAATTAAATACGTCAATCAATCCTAATTTATGTCATATACTAACATACCAAATCTCGTTTATTTTACTGAAAAAATAAAAAAGTTATAGAGGTGAGCCACTTTTGAGACGCACCCGGTATACAGTATTTTTAAAGAATTTTTGTAGTGCAATACATTTTATTGAAAAATAACGCCATATTTCAAAAAATATATTATATACAGAATAATCTAGATCTAGACGGTCACGAAAAGGCTCTCTTATTTTAATAAACGTACAGTACATCTGCTGGATCTGTGTCTATGAAAGGAATGCGGACAAAAAACATTTAAATAAACAGCAATATATTTTATACGTCGAATTGACGAGTACGTCACCGCAAATCGCTCCGACCACTCATTTTATTGGCTACTTGCAAATTTGTCGAATTTTTATTGATGGGACGCGTCGTCTAGTTTTTTACGAAAATCGTTTCCACGGATACCCCATAGCTACAGAACGGACAAACGTACTGTATGTATATTTTCATATACTGTATGATAAAAAAAAGAATTTGGGGATCAAAACGAAGTTGGGGTGCGCTTGACAGAAAAAAATTATAGAAAATGACGATCAATGACAATCGCCACATATTTTTGCATACAAAATTACAGCGATGTTCATTTTTAAGCCATCTCTGACGCCTTTTTTTAAGCCGTAAAGTCTTTTATACATATATTTTTTTATTGAAAGTATTTTTAATCAGTGTCATCTTCAAAACTCATTACCCTAAAATACGTTATATTATTTCCATGATATACATATATAGTCTGTGAAATGAATAACTTTGAATTTGACAGTTCCCGCGGGCTTTTTTAGTGTTTATTTTATTAAGTTAGCAACTTGCAGCCATGCTGACGCAATGCCGTCTCTAATAGAACAGCCTCTGAGCGGGATTTATGACGTCACGCTAGTTAGATACTACGGATTAATAAATATGTTGTAGAATACATGGAAAACATAATTATTATGTATATATATCGTATTTTTGGTTTGTATTTGAAAAACAAACTTTGATTTTAAAATACAAACCAAAAATACGAGGAATAGTTATGTTTTCCATGTATTCTACAACATATTTATTAATCCATAGTATCTAATTAGCGTGACGTCATAAATCTCGCTCCGAGGCTGTTCTATTAGAGACGGCATTGGTCTGATATTTAGAAATGTCAAAAGCTGATGACATTTTACCTTTGACCATTATGACATTTTGGGTTGATTTTTGGAAGAAGAGGAACAACTGTCACTTGTTTTATTATTTTCCTTTTCTATTTCACGAAAGTAAAAAGAGTTACCTATCTGATTCGATCAGGCACTCAATTTAAAGAATATCAGTAACTTTTTTGACAGAGGGATTTTATATTTGCCGTGTTGGTAAGAAATAATGGTCAAAATTCAAAGTTATTCATTTTATAGACTATACAGTGCGAGTATAAACCATATGTATTTTTCCACTATTTCATATAGAACACGCTGTATTTCATGACAAAAATAGACGAGTTTTAGCCAACTTTCTCTTGTGATAAATCAAGTTTATACCTACTAAAATCCATGTTTATTTTATGCAGCATTTATATTTACGCAGCTGAATAATTTTCAGCTGCCACAAAGGACAATAAATCATATTTATTAAATTGTTTAAGGAAGAAAAAAATGTTGTGAAATTAAATAACGCATCTTCTATTGTTGTTGTACATAGGTGTGTCCTCTTAATGGCATACAACTAATAAATAGTGAAGCGCGAGAATAAAATTACTCAGTAAAATTTTATTTCAATAGAAAAAATCTTGGTCCATGAAGAAATTATAGCAAAAAAAACTTGATTTTTAATAAAATTAGAATTTATATATTTTTGAAATAAATATTTAAATATTATTTTTCTTTATTATTGTGCCCACAAGGTAGAGAATAAACACAAAAATAAAATTAAAAAAATGTTTACTATTTCCTTATACTAAAACTAATAATAACATTACTGTATTTTGTTTTAAATAAACCTCCGAATTTTAGCAGTTATAATTTAATTATTTACTTACTGGAAACATTGATTTTGTCTGTATCATATTGAACTGATCCAAGAAATTTTGGGTCATATTCAAAGCATCGGTGATGCTATGGTAATCTGATGGTTAACTGGAATGCATTTTGGAGATCATGCAAAACCAATGCATTTTTCTGAACCCTAGAATAAGTTCAGGAGAAAAATTAAAAAAAAATTAAATATTAATAAAAAAAATTACCTTGCAACTGGTCTGTGAAGGAGATCTTCCAAATTAATTGGTAAATCTGCTAAATGTTTGCACATAACATTCCCAGCAATTTCAGCAAATTGTGTATTGCTGGCCCGGCATTTTCTTATTGTATCTAATGCCTGGCCATAATTACTTAGAAAAGCACCATAAAGCGATATGTTTGATGCCTGAAAAAGAGAATAAAAATATATAAAAATACAGGGTGTCGCCTCTCATACGACGCGAAGGCTCCAAGGAGAACGGTGGTAGTTTGTAATGGAGTTAAATGTTAGGATCATGTAGATTAATTGAAAGCATTTTATGAAAATATAAAGTTTTACTGGGTGTCCCCAAAAAAAGTTAAGCATCAAAGTTTTCTGTTTTGTAATCGAACACCCTATATATTAATTGATTATCGGGTTCAAGAAAAAAAAAATAAAGGCGAATTTCATTAAAGAAGGATATGACTGCAATGTAATGTTTTTAACATAATTAACATTATTTGAAAATGAAAAATAAACTTTAAATTTCGATAAAAGCTACCTAAATTGTAATTTACCCTGTATAATCTAATATTTAGTTAAAATAACCGTTGTATGTTAAACTAAATTAAAATTTGATCCGAAAAGTTATACAGGGTGAGACAAAATTAATATTGAACATTGGTCGCTTTTAAAAGCAAGTTATTTGTATTTTAAATGGGTTACCTAGTATATTATTCCGATATTCAATGGAGAATTCATGTCTCTTCAAAATACTATTAAGTTTTTGTCTACAAATGGTTGTGATATGCTTTTCGTTAATTCAACATAGCTGTCAGATTTGTTCAGCTTGACCAATTAGTTATCATTATCAGTTAGTTGAAACAAAAAAAAATCGCAGAAATTTGCCGAAAATGGAATCTTAGCCTACAGCAGCAAAAATATCTGAAAAGTCTTTTTTTGAGGGATAGGCAACCTTAATAGTATTTTGAAGAGACATGATTTTCCTATTGAATATCGAAGTAATACACTGGGTGTTCTATTTATCATAAAACTTGCTTTTAACAGTGACAATGTTCAATACTAATTTTGTCTCGCCCTGTATGACTTTTAAGGTCAAGTTTTAATTTAATTTAAAGTACAACGGCTGTTTTAACTACTTATTAGTCTATACCAGATAAATTCCAATTTAGATAGCTTTTATTAAAATTTAAAATTTGTTCTTCATTTTTCTTTATTTTTTAAAATGTTAAATATGTAAAAATCTTACATTTTAGTTATACAGTACAATCGCGATAGTATAAACACGCAGTAATATGAACACAATAATTTTTTCATTGACTACTCTATAGTATGAACAGCCTGAAATCTCGGTAATATGAACAACTTGTTAGATCTTGTTTTTTTCCTATTTTGTGTCTGTTAGAGAGTTCAAATTCATTGCAGATGTGAACGCAGCTAGTTTCCTAAACAGAGTCTATAAAGTGTTTAATAACTCTTTAACTGTAATAATTTAAAATGGTTAAAGTGAAAGGCAAATCAAAATGTCTCTCTCTTCATGAGAAAGCGAAACTTTTAGAAGATGTTAGGGTAAAGGGTTAGGCGTGACGCTTTTGGCAAAAAAGTACAATATAATCAACAGTGTGTTTAATTAAAAACAAAAAAAGAAGAATTGGCGAAAGAGTTGCAAGTTGTGCGTCTAAATTAACAAAAAAATGCGAGGGAAATATGCCAGTTTCTGGAGAGATGATAAAGCAAAAAGTTTTGAGTTTAAGTTCCAGTTTAAAAGTTAGCAGCTTTAAAGCAAGTGATGGGTGGTTGCAACGGTTTAAAGAACGGTATGGGGTAAGGTTTTTAAAAATAACCGGAGAAAAACTGCCAAGTCAGCCAGAACTTATTAATCCATTTAAAGAAAAACTAAAAATGGTGATTGAAAAATATGAATTAAATGAGCACCAGTTGTGCAATGCTGATGAAACTGGGTTGTATTGGCAATTGTTACCTGATAAAACATATGTATCACTAACCGAAAAAACTGCACCTGGACTCAAAATAGCCAAATGAAGAGTTACATTTCTGGGAGGCGCCAATGCCTCAGGGTCGCATAAAATAAAACCATTACTTATCGGAACTGCAAAAATCCGAGATGTTTCAAAAACTTTCATAATCCCTTGGTGTACCGGCACACTAATAGAAGAACGGACTCAATGCAGCCGCTAATAGTCGAGGGAAAGGTAGAGGGAAAGCGACCACGAGGAAGATCACCCAAGAGATGGGTTGATCAAACTAAAGACCTAATCGGCCAAGGCCTTCATGAAACCGTCAGCATGGCTCAAAACAGAGCGGACTGGCCCAATACGATAAAAACCGCTACAGGAACATCATAGTCACTAATCCCTCTTCAGGGAAACGGACCAAAGAGAGAGAGGTATATTTTTCAGTGCTTGTTATACTTAAAGAATCAGATATTTACTAGAAAATAATAATTGAATATTGAACACTTCTTTATTTATTTTTTTGTACAACCCAATCTATGGGTAAGGTTCTGCATCTCTAGGAACTGTTAATAAGCTAGTTTAAATTTCGGTGTGCTGTTTGATTTAATATACAGGGGAGCTTCAAAAGTGTAAAATACACGCAAGAAAAAAGTGCCAAAACATTTGTCCCTTTTCACACAACCCTGAATTTGCACATATAAAAGAATAAAAAGGTATTCTTGATAAAGTCTCTGCATCTGAAGACTCTTAATAAACTGGTTAAAATTTCAGTATGTTTGGAATACAGGGGAGATTAAAAATGTGGATTTTACTCAACAGTAACTGATTTAATTTTCCAGAATACACAAAAAAGCTCCACTTGTGAAACTATGAACAAATTAGTCTTAAATTCAGTATATTGTTTGGTATAACTAGGAGCAACGAAAATCTAAAATGATTAAAAGTAAAGTGGTATAATTGTCCAAAATACATGAAAAATAAATTTAAAAATTTCTTTAGTACGAGAAGTAGTTCAAATTTAAGATCATGATCTCATACTATATTTTTTAAATACACCTACTAACATTTTTTTCCACAAGCCTATATTTATAAGTTTTATAAATCTCAACCATCAGCCAAGTAAAAAAAATATATTTATCTGAGATATATGATTTTTTATCTATTGTAGTAAATATATTTATTTTAAACATATTTAATAGCCTAGCAACTTTTTTAACAACAATTTTTAGTTATTATAAAAAGACATTACTATATTACCTGTAAAGTCTGGATGGCTTCAATCCACTGATTTCTCTCAAAATCGCTGGATAAAAAGAACACGTACGTTCTCCCAGTTGTCCTGTTTTTGATTCTATAAACCAAATTCGGCGAAACTAACACTAATTGACTTTCTAGTTCTACCAGTCTTTTTCGAAATTTGTCAGAGCCCCTGCTCAATTTGGAACGATGCTAATAAATAAAAAATAAAATAAAAATTAATAATAGAAAATAAAGAAAAAACAAAGTTATGAGTATCTTCAAAACAAAAACAAAATTACCTTCTCTTCGTTCAGTTTTTCCTCTTGCCTGAGCTGATCGCGGACATTGGAAGCCTGAGATTTTAATGATACAATATTTGACTGTGAGGTTTCATGTAGATTTGCCGTGGTTTCTTCCAGTATTAATATATCTTCCACTGGAATGAACCATTTCAGTTCAAAAGTATATTTTTCGTTTCTTCCAGAAGACTAAGAAAATAAACAAATCAGTTATAATGAGTGATAAAGACGTAAATTATCATAACATGAATACCTTATACTTGGCACAGGCTATAACATCATTGAACAAGAACAAATGTCTCAATTTTCTGTGACCATCTACATGCTCAACAATAAATGAGTTCTTAACCAGTCTTCTTTGAGCTCTGTCATTTGACTAAAAGAAAAGAAAAGAAAAAGACTTTAAGTTTGGGTAAAATATTGACCAGCCTTACATGTATATTAAATATGAAAAATAATCTATACCGGGTGCGTCTCAAAAGTGGCTCACCCCTATAACTTCTTTAATTTTTCAAATAAAAAAACGAGATTTGGTATGTTAATATATGACATAAATTAGGATTGATTTACATATCCAATTGTTTTTGGTTACTTCCAGTTTCACCGGAAATGACTACAACTTTTGATTTTTAAATGGCACCCCGGTATTTTTTTTTACTTTACTCGATAAAAAATGACATTATGAATAGAATGACATATCATTATGTCAACTTTTGACATTCTCGCTTAATAAAAAATCGTATTTTAAAATTCAATTTAGAGTGCCATGGCTAGGTTAAAAACACTAATTCTTAATCAAGAACCCTTGGAAAAATAGATTTGATCGTCTAATGTTTTTAGTGTTTTATCCTGGCCAGTTAGAAAATGCTCAAATCGTATTTTTAATCATATCTCAATTTTTTCAAATGGAACGTTTTACTATATATACCACATACTTAGGTATTTCAAGTCAAATTTTCGTGACGAACCGCAGTTATAATTTCAAATAAACCATATGCGAAAATGTCAAAAGTTGACAGATGATATGTCATTCTATTCAGAGTGTTATTTTCTATTGAATAAAGTAAAAATATACCGAGGGTTTCATTTAAAAACCAAAAGTTGTAGTCATTTCCGGTGAAACAGGAAGTGACCGAAAACAATTAAATACGTCAATCAATCCTAATTTATGTCATATACTAACATACTAAATATCGTTTATTTTACTGAAAAAATAAAAAAGTTATAGGGGTGAGCCACTTTTGAGACGCACCCGGTATACAGTATTTTTAAAGAATTTTTGTAGTGCAATACATTTTATTGAAAAATAACGCCATATTTCAAAAAATATATTATATACAGAATAATCTAGATCTAGAGGTCACGAAAAGGCTCTCTTATTTTAATAAACGTACAGTACATCTGCTGGATCTGTGTCTATGAAAGGAATGCGGACAAAAACATTTAAATAAACAACAATATATTTTATACGTCGAATTGACGAGTACGTCACCGCAAATCGCTCCGCCCACTCATTTTATTGGCTACTTGCAGATTTGTCGAATTTTTATTGATGGGACGCGTCGTCTAATTTTTTACGAAAATCGTTTCCACGGATACTCCATAGCTACAGAACGGACAAACGTACTGTATGTATATTTTCATATACCGTATGATAAAAAAAAAGAATTTGGGGATCAAAACGAAGTTGGGGTGCGCTTGACAGAAAAAAATTATAGAAAATGACGATCAATGACAATCGCCACATATTTTTGCATACAAAATTACAGCGATGTTCATTTTTAAGCCATCTCTGACGCCTTTTTTTAAGCCGTAAAGTCTTTTATACATATATTTTTTTATTGAAAGTATTTTTAATCAGTGTCATCTTCAATACTCATTACCCTAAAATACGTTATATTATTTCCATGATATATAATATTTATTTATTTATTTATTTATTTATTTATTAGAGAAAATCTTACAAACACACAGTATATGGTAATTACATGTAAGAGAGGGTAAACAAACAAAAAATCAACAACAATACTATAAACTTAACTATTAGACTATGACATTAAATGCTGCAACAATATTCCTAACACTAGTATTAAACATATCAATATCAGTCTTAAGGATCAATTCATTGCACTGGAGGAGCATAAAATTAAGGGGTGAACAACCATTTATTTCACATTGAAATAGTTTTTCCTTTCTCATTCTTAATCCTACTTTTGGTACATAAAATGGTATAAAATTGATCAACGAACAATCGCCATATCTTAGGTTATTAACTATATTAAATACAAATATCACAGCTTGGATTTGCCTTCGTTCTTCCAGCTTTTGGAAATTAAAATCTTAAGCATAGACACATATGAGATCATATAAGGATAAGCATTATTCTGTCGCACATACAAATATCTCAAAAACCTTTTCTGTACACGCTCGATGAGGGTCACAGCTGGACAGCGTCCGGGGCGACCAAATGATGGAGGCATACTCCAACTGGGACCTCACCAGGGCATTGTACAGTAGGATCACTGATATCACAGTTTACAAAGTTCCTTGAATTTCTAATCACAAAACCAAGTTTCTTAAGTGCTTTATTCACAATATGTCTGTAGTGGTCATTAAATTTTAAATTAGATTGCATATTGACTCCCAGGTCTCTAATACCATCTCTTCTTTGAAGCGGTCTATTCTCTATTAAATATTCATGTTCAAGAAATTTGTTCTTCCGAGTATAGGTCATAGTACAGCACTTTTCAACGTTGAGTGACATTTCGTTTTCAACAAACCATTTTGATACTGCATTCAAATCAATTTGAAAATCTAAACAGTCCTGTTCAGTCGAGATGGCCTTAAAAACCTTGAAGTCATCAGCAAAGAGTAGGCACTCAGAATGGCATAGCACAGTTGGTAAGTCGTTTATATAAATGGTAAAAAGTATGGGCCCTAAGTTACTGCCCTGTGGAACACCTGATGTTGCCAAGAAACCCCCGGATAAAGAATCTCCAACTTTCACCCGCTGACTCCTGGATGACAGATAAGATTTCAGAAAAATACATGAGTTCCTGGAGAATCCAAAGTCCGAGAGCTTTCCCAACAACAGACGGTGACTCACCTTATCAAAAGCTTTTTCACAATCTGTGTACACTACATCCATCTGTCCCTTACTCATAATAACTTCAGAAGCAAAACTTGTAAAAACACACAAGTTGGAAACGGTCGATCTTCCGCAAATAAAACCGTGTTGCTTATCAGACACCCTATTCCTAATACAATTCTCTATATCCTCGCAAAGCAATATTTCAAAAATTTTGGCTAAACCGTTTAGTACACTAATAGGTCGATAATTCACAATATCAACTTTTGAACCTGACTTGTGAATAGGTGTTATAACTGAAGTTTTTAGTCTATCAGGAAAAACATTCGTACTAACTGACATTTTAAATATGTGCGCTATAGTATATAATATATACAGTGCGAGTATAAACCATATGTATTTTTCCACTATTTCATATAGAACACGCTGTATTTCATGACAAAAATACACGAGTTTTAGCCAACTTTCTCTTGTGATAAATCAAGTTTATACCTACTAAAATCCATGTTTATTTTATGCAGCATTTATATTTACGCAGCTGAATAATTTTCAGCTGCCACAAAGGACAATAAATCATATTTATTAAATTGTTTAAGGAAGAAAAAAATGTTGTGAA
Organism: Sitophilus oryzae; assembly: GCF_002938485.1. Taxonomy (NCBI): domain Eukaryota; kingdom Metazoa; phylum Arthropoda; class Insecta; order Coleoptera; family Curculionidae; genus Sitophilus; species Sitophilus oryzae. Next base: position 132,220 of record NW_022147008.1, read on the forward strand.
ATTAAATAACGCATCTTCTATTGTTGTTGTACATAGGTGTGTCCTCTTAATGGCATATAACTAATAAATAGTGAAGCGCGAGAATAAAATTACTCAGTAAAATTTTATTTCAATAGAAAAAATCTTGGTCCATGAAGAAATTATAGCAAAAAAAACTTGTAATAATTAACTTTTTAATAAAATTAGAATTTATATATTTTTGAAATAAATATTTAAATATTATTTTTCTTTATTATTGTGCCCACAAGGTAGAGAATAAACACAAAAATAAAATTAAAAAATGTTTACTATTTCCTTATACTAAAACTAATAATAACTTTACTGTATTTTGTTTTAAATAAACCTCCGAATTTTAGCAGTTATAATTTAATTATTTACTTACTGGAAACATTGATTTTGTCTGTATCATATTGAACTGATCCAAGAAATTTTGGGTCATATTCAAAGCATCGGTGATGCTATGGTAATCTGGATGGTTAACTGGAATACACTTTTGGAGATCATGCAAAACCAATGCATTTTTCTGAACCCTAGAATAAGTTCAGGAGAAAAATAAAAAAAAATTCAATATTAATAAAAAAAATTACCTTGCAACTGGTCTGTGAAGGAGATCTTCCAAATTAATTGGTAAATCTGCTAAATGTTTGCACATAACATTCCCAGCAATTTCAGCAAATTGTGTATTGCTGGCCCGGCATTTTCTTATTGTATCTAATGCCTGGCCATAATTACTTAGAAAAGCACCATAAAGCGATATGTTTGATGCCTGAAAAAGAGAATAAAAATATATAAAAATACAGGGTGTCGCCTCTCATACGACGCGAAGGCTCCAAGGAGAACGGTGGTAGTTTGTAATGGAGTTAAATGTTAGGATCATGTAGATTAATTGAAAGCATTTTATGAAAATATAAAGTTTTACTGGGTGTCCCCAAAAAAAGTTAAGCATCAAAGTTTTCTGTTTTGTAATCAAACACCCTATATATTAATTGATTTTCGGGTTCAAGAAAAAAAAATAAAGGCGAATTTCATTAAAGAAGGATATGACTGAAATGTAATGTTTTTAACATAATTAACATTATTTGAAAATGAAAAATAAACTTTAAATTTGGATAAAAGCTACCTAAATTGTAATTTACCCTGTATAATCTAATATTTAGTTAAAATAACCGTTGTATGTTAAACTAAATTAAAATTTGATCCGAAAAGTTATACAGGGTGAGACAAAATTAATATTGAACATTGGTCGCTTTTAAAAGCAAGTTATTTGTATTTTAAATGGGTTACCTAGTATATTATTCCAATATTCAATGGAGAATTCATGTCTCTTCAAAATACTATTAAGTTTTTGTCTACAAATGGTTGTGATATGCTTTTCGTTAATTCAACATAGCTGTCAGATTTGTTCAGCTTGACCAATTAGTTATCATTATCTGTTAGTTGAAACAAAAAAAATCGCAGAAATTTGCCGAAAATGGAATCTTAGCCTACAGCGGCAAAAATATCTGAAAAATCTTTGTTTAAGGGGTAGGCAACCTTAATAGTATTTTGAAGAGGCATGATTTCCCTATTGAATATCGAAGTAATACACTGGGTGTTCTATTTATCATAAAACTTGCTTTTAAAAGTGACAATGTTCAATACTAATTTTGTCTCGCCCTGTATGACTTTAAGGTCAAGTTTTAATTTAATTTAAAGTACAATGGCTGTTTTAACATGGTTTTAACTACTTATTAGTCTATACCAGATAAATTCCAATTGAGATAGCTTTTATTAAAATTTAAAATTTGTTCTTCATTTTTCTTTATTTTTTAAAACGTTAAATATGTAAAAACCTTACATTTTAGTTATATACTTCTCTAATAACAACTTTATTTCTTTTTTCTAGAATCCAAAAATCAATTAATATAGGGAATGTTCCATTATAAAAAATACAACTTTGACGTGTAACTCGGCGTCGTTATAACCACCCTGTATATTTTAATGTTGCCAAATAATACTTACCATATGTTTAAAGTGATCACCAATTCGAGTATCCCATTTTTGGGAATGTTTCTTTAAAGCATCCAGGAAGCTAGCGTGGAGACTATAAAGTTCTGGAATCTTGTAAAATATTGTGTTTAATTCAGTCTCTGTTACAATTGGTTGTGAAGTACCTATAGTTGCTTGAATAGCTTTCATGTACTGAAACAAAAAGCAGTTAAAATATATTAAATTATTGTAAATACAACACTCTTACTTTTAACAAAACACTAAGCCACTCAACGTAATTAGTCTCACTATCAATAATATTTCCCAAAATACTTCTATACATTTTATCACTATCGGTATCTCCATCCTAAAAAATAAATGCATTTTAATGTGCCTCAAACTTTTAAGAAATCTCTTCATTACATGACTAAACTTTCTTCTGCTTGCTGGCGTTGTAGATTCTAAAGAACTTGAACTAGCATACGAACTGTTATCATTAGTCTGCTTCTTTAAGACGACCTGCTCTTCATGTTCATCCTCACTACTACTATGATCATTTCCGTTCTTCTTTGTGTGACTAATATTTAAACAAACATAAATAAACTGTGATATAAAAAATATACTACTCACTGTATAAAATATTCTATATTAACATAATTGGAAGCTCCAGGACTTTGAGGCTCGACTGATGTCTGAGTTTTCAGATCTAATGGCAGAGTGCTACTCGATCCAAAGACATTTTCAGAACTGGAATTAGTACTTCTTCCCAAATAGTCTTCCTCAGGAGCCACCATATCGTAATAAGGCTCGTCGGGATTGTTTAAAATCTCCGAACTTGAAGACACTGAATCGCTATTACTTCTATTTGTATTAAAGTTAGTGTTTTTCAGAGAGTCAGGTCTTGCAGGAATGCTAAAAATACACTTATATGTAATACACTCACCGGTACGAAAACCGGGCACCTTAAAGTTTTTTTTATTGTGTTTTAGTATACCGATTTTGATAATTTTTTAAGCAATTTGTAGCTATATTATGTGACTTTTTAATATCTTTTTCTAAATTAAAAATCAAAGTTGCCATTTGTCAATTATACAAAGGAAAACAAAATGTTGATATTTTGGTGACAGTTTGAAACACCGTGTAGAGTATATTAACAAAGCAAGGACTTTAAAAATCATTTTATCATCTAGATGTATCTTTTCTCCATAGTTTATATTTTGGTTGATCTCAATAGCTTAATTTTTTTAGAGATATTCGCTTTTGAAGAAGACACGAGGGGTAAACCGCTGGGGAATTGTGGTGTACAAATCCGGGAATTGTTAGGAATTACTGAGAAATCTGTAGGAAATCTAGGAATTATCGGAAATATTAGGAATTACTAAGGAATTGTGGGTATTATAAAGGAATTGTGGGAATTATGAAGGAATTATTTAGGAATTGCGGGAATTATTGGCCATTCCGGTCTTGTAGAACGTTGACACGCATGCGCAATTGGTAAATTTCGCTGTGCGCGTGTTCTGTCGTTGGGGGGGACTCTGCAATGCGCCAATAGAAAGTAATCATTGAACCTCGTAGCACAATGTTCTCGTATTCTCAGAATTGTTAACGTCAGATAAAACTACACGATACATGTATATACCAAAAAAAGAGTATGTAAAGAAAGAGCATAAGACTGAACAATCTAAAATATATTCAAGCTCATCAGATTTATCACTGTCTGCTTTTTCCTTGCATGACAGTACCTCAGATAGCTCAGAAACTTTTTCCGATCTAGAAACAGGCAATGATGCTAGTGTTACAAAGCAAAACAAAGATGAAAATACTATTTTAATAAAATCATACTATGCCATATTTTATGATGAGAATTATTACATTAGTTGTGATTGAAATAGTTGACAACAATAGATTTAAAATCAAATTCCTTAAAAACGAATTTAAACATTTTATTTGGTCCAGAATTGAGGATATAGCTTGTGTGGAGAAAATTTTTATGTTTTATGGACCCATAAATAATATTATGGTGCGTCCAGACCTGACGAGCCGAGCGCAAGACGAAAGCAAGACAAGAGCGAGACAGTTTCTATCCATTTTTTGACGCAAGCCTGCTACGAGAAAAGCCCGAGTTGGATCATAGTGAGAGGAAGCCAAAACATATTAAATTGTAATTGAATATAACAAACGATGGCCAAATAATAATGCATACAGTAATAAATTTGTGTATCTTTAACATGGTATTTGGTTTGTCGTATTTTATTCATCGTCGGTTTTTTCCCTTTTGGCTGTTTATTCATTTGTTTTGACACACGACGTTTTTTACATAATACGGTTTTTTAACGTTTTTTTAGAACAAAATATTCAATAAAAAAATTATTTGGAAAGTTCAGAGGCACATTTTAACATTACTGTAGAGTATACAGGGTACTTCAAAAAAGTGTTGCAGATAAAACATATATTTTTTAATGGGAATATCCTATTTTTTATTTTGTTATTAGATTCTACGTACAATTCGGTAACCTTTTTTGCATATGATATTATATATCTAAAATTAATAGATTTTGTATTAATTCAATTTTTTTAAAGAAATGTGTCGCAAAATATGTAAATTCTATCAGAAAAAATGATAATACATACGGTGTACCATTTAAAAATTTGGGATTACTTAAATTTAAATAGTCGAAATTCATAAATCAATCTGGCAGTCGAGCGAGCCTACCAAAAACACGTCGCGACTTAGCCGCGAGCTTTCTTTGATCGGCCGTCGAAAAATCGATGGGGAACGGATAGCAATGAGGCTCCGTGGGTTATCTCGCGCTCGTCTCGCGCTTGGCTCCTCAGGTCTGACGCACCCTAAATGTTATCTAGTATTATCCTTATTAACTAAAAGTTAGTTTAGGTAGTAAGACGGAGAGTAAAACCTTCGTTCGCGCAACATTCTGTTAATTTTAAACAATCTTTTCACTACTATTTAGAAGAATCAATAGAGGTATTTTTGGGGAATTGTTAATTGTTAAGTATTTCTGCGAATTTAGTGAGAATTGTAGGAATTAAGAGGAATTATAGGCAATTAAGTGGAACTAAGAGGAATTACTAGGAATTAGCAGGCATTCTTAGGAATTATTAGGTATTATGGGGAATTGTGGGAATTACGTAGGAAATGTCAATTTAATTCCTAAATTAGGCATTGGTGTACCAAAATTTGATCAGCGGTTTACCCCTCGAGAAGACACTAACATTTTTTCGTATTTTTTACATTAAAACCATACCTTTGCTTTTGGTCCTAGTCAATAGACTTATAAAATAGTGTTTATGATTTATCTAATGCCTGTCTTTGAAAAATCATATTATTATTGTCTGTTGGGCAGTTACTCTAGCAGATTGGTTTTAAGTTCAAAAGTTGATCTCTAACATGATCAATTAAAGCAGCAATAGGCGGTACTTCAGAACTTAAAACCATCTCTACTAGACTAAACATTAATAAACAATAATAATATGACTGTTCAATGACAGTGGCATTACAAAAACAATGAACACTATTTTATAAGTGCGTTGATGAGGACCAAAAAGCAAAATCATGCTTTCAATGCTAAAATTTCTGTAAATTATTAGTGTCTTATTCTCAGGGAATATCTCCAATAAAATTAAAGATATTGAGATGAATTAAAAAACCTACTATCGAGAAAAGACATACTTAGATGATAAAATGATTTTAAATTCCTTGCTTTGTTAATATATTCCACAGAGTGTTTCAAACTTTCACCAAAATATCAACATTTTGTTTTCCCTTGTACAATTGACAGACGGGAACTTTCATTTTTAATTTAGAAAGAGATAAGTACTAAAAAGTCAAATAATTTAGCTACAAATTTCTTGAAAAATCATCAAAATCGGCCGACTAGAACAAAATATATTAAACTTTAAAATACATCAAAATTTTAAGATGCCTGTTGATTGTATAAAAACATTTATTATTTTATATATTCTACCTTGGAGGTTTTTTAGTTACAGGCGACTCATTCTCTTTCTTATTCAGTCCATTAACTTCAATAACCGTAACAAACGTAGCTTCGTGGTCTTGACTCTGTGAAGTTTCTGCTTCAGAAAGTGCCTTTTCAGATATATCCGACTGAGATTTTTTCAAGTTTCTGGATATCTCGTTTATGCACATGTGAGCAGAAAATGACTCATTCTTAATTTGACCTTCTTGCATTGGTAGAGACAAATCAATTGAAGCCCGCTAAAGTGTAATAAACAATTAAATGTCTTAATTGTACAGTCATTATTCACCTTAAAACAGAATATACAGGGTGAAGCATCTCATACGACGCAACGCGGAGGCTCGAAGGAGAACGACAGTTTGAATTGAAATGAAATTTTGTGAGCATATGTAGGTTAATTTAGAGCATTTTTTTTTAAATATAGAATAGGGAGTATATATAATACAGGGTGTCACCAAAAAAAAAGTTACACATCAAAGTTGTGTTTTTTGTAATGGAACACTCTATATATTAATTGATTTTCGGATTCTCGTAGAAAAATAAAGGTGAGATGCATTATTTGCCTAAAATGTAAGATTTTTGATATATTTAGTATTTTTGTAAAAATAAAGAATTAATTTTAAATTCCAATAAAAGCTACCTAAATGGGAATTTACCCGGTATAGCCTAATATGTATTTAAAATAACCATTGGATGTTAAACCAAATTAAAATTTGACCCAAAATGTTGTAGGTATAACATTTTGGGTTAGAGACAAAATTAATATTGAACATTGATCACCTTTGAAAGCAAGTTAAACTCTTTTAGTTTAAATGGAACACCCAATATAGTATCCCGATATTCAATGAGAAATTCATGTCTCTTCAAATTACCTAGATAGCCACTTAGATTCAATCAAATAATAAAGATCTACTGACCCTAAATCATAAAAATATCTAGGAAAATCACTAAGAGGTAAAGGCTAGGCAAACTTAATAGTGTTTTGATGATACATGCATTATCTACTGAACTTTAAAATAATATACAGGGTCTTCCATTTAAAATAAAAGAATAACTTGCTTTTATAAGTGACCAATGTTCAATATTAATTTTGTCTCACACTGTGAAACTTTTCATGTTAAATTTTGATTTGGTTTAACATACAATGATTATTTTAACTAAATATCAAGCTATTCAGGATAAATTACAATTTAGGTAGCTGTTATTGAAATTTAGAGTTTATTCTCAATTTCACAAAATGTGAAATATGTTAAAAACCTTACATTTTAGGCATATGCTTCTTTAATAAAACTCATCTTTATTTTTTTCCTCGAAACCGAAAATCAATTAATATACATATAGGGTGTTCCATTACAAAAAAAAAACAACTTTTGATAAATAACTTTTTTGGCAACACCCTGTAGAACTCTACGTATTTTTATAAAATGCTGCAAACCTACATTATGCTCCCACAATGTCATTTCGATATAAACTACCGTTTTCCTGGCAGCCTCCATGTTGTATGAGAGGCGCCACCCTGTATATGTGTCTAGAAATTGCAGCGACAGAAATATGAATAATTAAAATTACTAATTAACCCTATGAAACGTGGCTTAAGAGAATGTTAATTCTTTTCAGGTGCAATGACACTGAAATGTTATAAATTTGGTCATTATGTATTCATGCAGTGTAAATGATGTACCTATACATAAACATTTAACACAAAATTATACATTCAAATCTGCTGGTGTCATTTTATTCATGCACATTTGTACTTAAATTTTTTGTTTATAAACTGGAAAATCAATCAATTTTAAAGTATTATTACAAAACTATATTACAAAATAATATATTGGTGATGCATAACGATTAAAAAGAGATAAGATTATCAGCAGGCAAACATAATTATTGATTCATTCATTTATTTTAGAAATTTATTAGGATGACAACCTAGGGTTTACTAATAAACTACTTATCTCTAGGTTTATCTCTATGTGGTTCCTTCCTTAATAAACTCATATTGTACATTTTTATGGCATTTATATTTTGTAAGAGATGTAACTCAATAGTAAAATTTAAAAATATATTTCTTTGCAACACGATCACACTGGTAATCGTTAATCATTTACCGTGAACAATGTATTAAGTAATTACGATCACCAAAGCAGAAAAAAAATTGGTAAATATTTACCTCTGATAAGACATCCTCCCCACCTACACCAACGTCTACACCCATTTGTTCCGAGTGGCTTTCATCATTAGAAACCTTTTCTTTGGCTAATTTCTTTTTGTGTTGCTCAACATCTGAAAGCAATCTTTCGAGATATTCAACGTAAAACTCTTCATGTTCGAGTTCCTCTTTTAAAAGGGCCACTTTATGTTTATGCTTAGCTAGATTCGCACGAACGTCTTCCTCCCAAGCACCCGGAAGGGGGCTCTCCGGAAATCTCTGCAGCCACACCTGCTGAAAATCACCGAAAACACTCATCTTAATGCACTTATCTACATAATTCTTAAACTATTGTAGTTGTAAAAACTAAAACAATCAAATTCAATAATTAACAAAACGTCTCAATAAAAATTGACATTTTAAATGACAAATGACGACTGATGACTTTTGTGAAGTTAGCCACAAATATGGAAATAAATTTTGGTAATGAAAAAGAATCAGTGCAGCCACACAGAATAAACAAAAAATGAATATGCCAATAGTTGCATGCACTGATTTTTTTCATTTATATTATGACAGTGACAGCAAACATAACCATACAGTTTTGATTTTAATAGTAATTTATAAATTATAATTTTATTTTAATTAAAATGAATATTTTACCAAAAAAAAGGTATGATTTCAAAGGTTTGCAACATCATTTACTAACGGTTTCTTCGCTTTTAGGTGGCATGTTCGGACAAAGGAGAATATAGCAAGAGTTCGAAGAGATGAAGCTCAAGCTGCTGAAGAAGAAAGAATCAAACAAGAAAGAGCAAAATTAGCTGTAAATATCTTAACATTTTCTATATTAAACGTTTTCTCAAATTAATTGTTTTTCAGGAAAGTGAATCTAAAAGGCAGTACTTGCTTGAAAAGTCTCGTAAAAGATTTAAAACCGAAACATTTGTACCCATTGCAGAAAAAAATTCCTTAGATGAATCAAATAGTGTGGAAAGTGAGCATGTTAATTTCTTTAAAGAACTTGAAGAAGGGACAGCTGAACAAAAGCAAACTAATAAAGAACATGATGAAGAGGTCAAAAATGAAAAGGAAAAATATGAGAAACAGATTGGATATTTAACTTATTTGGGCCAAGATACAAACGAAGCTTTGGGAAAAAAGAGTTGGTATGAAATAGCTCCTAAAAGAAAAACTGATGGTACTGGTGAAATAAACCTTAAAGCCAAAGTACGCGAAGATCCTTTAAATATAATCAAGAAATTTACTATCTCAAATGAAAAAAGTTCAGGCGAAACAACAAGCAAGAGTAAATATACAGAATACAAGTCTTTATTGCATACAGAATTAAAACATAGTTCAAAATCAAAGAAAAGAAACAGGCACTCTAGCAGAGAATCTAGTGAAGAAAGAGCAAATAAGAAACATAAACATAAAAGACAGAAGAAACATAAAAAGAGAAAACATAGAAGTAGCAGTGAATCATCTGTAAATGAGCATACTGTCTCTAGCATATCAGATGATGAAGATAAATTACAAGAGGAAAAAAATAGGAAACTAAGTATATTAAGAGCAGAAAGACTTAAGAGAGAACAAGCAGAAAGGAGAAAAACAGAAGAGTTGTTAGCTAAGATAAGAGGGGATAATATAAAAGAAGGAAATAAGAACACCAATGAACCCAGACAAAAATACAATTCTCAATTTAATCCATATTTAGCAAAACAGAACTTTACTTGAAAAATGTGTATAAAAAGTCAATTTTTATACTTTAAATAGTTTTTGTAAAATATGTAAAATAAATATTTATTATTTAAAGTGATATATGTATAATATTCATTGGATCTACAGAAAGAACTAATTTCAATTGAAGGATTCATGGGAAAAACATAAGCGCCATTTCACTAATCTTACAGGAGAGCACTGGACTGCTGGTTATTGTTTTCCGTGTATTCTACAGGGTTGTTCACCACCATACGACACAGAGTATTGTAGCTAAACGATTAGATTTTTACAAATTGTAAGTTTTGGGTTCGTTAAAGGACTATTAAAGCTACAATATAAAAATATTTTTACAAGATACAGAGTGTCCCAAATAAGTAAAACATATTATAGTTGTATTTTTTTAAATAGAACACCCTGTATATTGTTTTATTTTTAGATTCTACGATTAAAATAAAGGTAAATTTGATTAAGGTTCATCACACTTAAACCTTAATGTTTTATGAAATTGCAGTAAAATTTTTAAGACTTCATTTCTCCAAGAATATCAAAGTTTTCAATACTAAATATTTACTGAAATTTATTTATTAATCAGATATTTTGTTGTAATAATAAACAAAATACTACCTTATACAAGATGTCTAAAAATTTATATTAAATAATTACCAGCTTTAAACGGCAATAACTTGTTTAATTTAAATGGAACACCAATGTATATTTTGCGAGAATCAGATGTACAATTGAATTGTCTATCAAATTGTATTATACCATATTTTACCTATCTCGTCAAGTTTTCGTAGAAAATGCATTTACTTATAATTTAGACCTCATTTATCACTATACCCATGGAATATTGACATTTTAGATTATTTTTAAAGATGTAACAAATTTTCAAAGAGTACCAGATACTAATGTCAATATAGTTCGCTTATTTCATTAAAAATAAAAAAAACTGTTTAAATATTTTTTGTTGAAAAGGGCAAATTAATATGATCCCAGTATTCAAACTACATTAATTGACTGTTTACGTTGCATAATAATAATTGCCCAAAATATATATGTGGTATATTTAATTGGCATACTCTTTTACAAAACTTTAAATAGTTTTCTTTTTGTAAACAAATGGGCTTGCAATATTATTATTTTTACCACCCGTACATTTTGTACATAAATATGTTGCTTTAAAAAATCTAAAATGTCAATATTCCATGGGTATAGTGATAAATGAGGTCTAAATTTAAAAAAAAATGCATTTTCTACGAGAACTAGAAGAGATTGGTAAAAAATGATATAATACAATTTGATAGACAATTAAATTGTGCATCTAACTGACGTAAAATGTACAGGGTGTTCCATTTAAATTAAACAAGTTATTGCCGTTTAAAGCTAGTAATTATTTAATATAAATTTTTGGACACTCTGTATAAGGTACTATAGTTTTTATTATTGCAACACAATATCTGATCAGTAAATATTTAGTATTAAAAACTTTGATACCCTTGGAGAAATGAAGCCTTAAATTTTTCACTGCAATTTCACAAAATTGAAAATATTTCAAAAACGGTAAGGTTTAAGTGTAATAAACCTTAATCAAATTTGTCTTAATTTCAATCATATAATCTAAAAATAGAATAATATACAGGGTGTTCCGTTTAAAAAAATACAACTATATTTTTTACTTATTTGGGACACTCTGCATCTTGTAAAATTATTATAAATTGTAGGTCTAAGTCTTTCGACGAACCCAAAACTTAAAATTTGTAAAAATTTAACCGTTTAGCTACAATACTCCGTGTCGTATGTGGTGATATACGTTTGCCTGTATACGTTTACTAGGCATATATCATAGGATTTAACAACTTATCGCTCTGCACAGTTTATACATTTTGTAGGGGCCAGTGAGACCTACTATAATAATCAAATTATTCCCTTAGATTAACAATAAAAAGTTATTCCCCTGGATCCTTCAATTATTTTTTCTTTCCATTCCAATAATCAATCAATTTATTTCTAATTTTAAAAGAAATGATAAGAATCCATATACCCAATGAAAACAAAACCAAAAATATTATATCTAGTGTGTTTATTAAAAGTTGAGTCAGTTACAATTAAATAAAAACATACAAAATAATATTCACAAACTCCACCTTGATTCCATACTAAACTTGTAACTAACAAGATAAATATATTATCTTAAATAAATTCCTCTGGCTCCCTGGGGGCGTCCAGGTCCCTGTAATGTATGATCGGTCTGCCAAAGTCAGTTGGACCACCTCTAAAATTTTTTAAAAAAACTGATGTTTTTTTTCATATAATTTTTATTATTTTTAAATTTACCGTGCTCTGGGGGCATAACCACGAGATCTCGGCGCAAAACCTTGATTATAAAACGGTTGGGGTCGGTTAAAACCGCCCATACCATATCCACCGCCATACCTGCAATAAAAAGATAGAAATGAAGAAGGAAATACATTAGAAATTAAATAGGTTTACCCTTGGTGGCTATAGGAAGGCGCTTCTTCTCGTTTTGGATGAGGAGCTTCAGCCAGCATTGGTCTTTTTGAATCTTTCAAATAATTGTTGAAAAATTCCACTTCTTTTTTAACTTCCTCAATTTTCTCAGAGTGTTTGTTGAAAATGTGTTTGCGAACGAAATCGGGACCTAGTACCGGAAGAAAAAGTTAGAAAACATTGAAATACAGTGTATATAACGCCAATAATTATAATATTAGATATAATTCCTTTATATTAATTTATTTGCTAATTTAAAATGTTTCATTTGAACTACCGACTATTCGTAAGTCAGCAATTTGAACAATTTGAATATTAGATTCATTTTGAAATTTGCACCAAATATTGTCAATAAAATATGAAGAAAACCCAGTAGCGGCGCGTAATATAATGTTTGTGACAAATTTTTATTCCGAAGATCATCTATACTAATATATAAAATCCTTAAGTGACTGACATACTGATTAATCACGATCCTGCTCAAACCACTCAACGTAAGAAGCTCAATTATGGCATACAGGTTGATTCTAGGTTCGAGTAGAGGTTCGATAAGAAGAGATTTTTGGAAATTCCAGTTCCAAGAGGGTGAAACCACCCCTCAAATATTACAATATTTTTTATTTAAAAAACGGTCAAGTTTCCGAAACAACGCTTAAACACGTATATTTTATTTTGTTTTTTTACATATTTTAAGATTTTTTAAAAATGTATACAGGGTGTTTCGAAAAATTTGGTCATTGATTAATCACGATCCTGCTTGAAGCACTTGACGTAAAAAAGCTGATTTTTGGAAATCAGATTGACTTTAGGGTGTAGAGTTTCGATAAGAAGGGATTTTTCGAAACTCGAATTCTAAGGGGGTGAAACTATCCCTCAAATATTAAAATATTTTTTATTTAAAAACCGGTGAGTTTTTCGGAAAAACTCTTAAACACGTATAATTTATTTACATATTACATATACGTTTTACATATTTTAAGATTTTTTATAAATTTATACAGGGTGTTTCATAAAATATGACAATTGAGTAACCACGATTCTGCTTAAACTGCTTGACGTTTAAAGCTGATTTTTGGTAAACGGATTGACTGTGGGGTGTAGAGGTTCGATAAGAAGGGGTCTCTCAAATTCCAAGAGGGTGAAAACGCCCCTCAAATATTACAATATTTCTTATTTAAAAAACGGTTAGTCTTTCGGGAAAACGCTTGGACAGGCATAATTTATTTGTTTTTTTTACATATTTTGAAATTTATGCTAACATAAACGTGAGAAAATTTTATCCAGTTTTTATGTTAATTGAAATTCTTGCTTTGCTTTATCATCACCATTACAAATGATTAATTCGACGCGAACGAAGTCGCTGGTACACGCTAGTCCATTAATAAATATATCATAAGTATCTCAATCAATATATCATAAAATATTTAAAAAACGATGAGAAAAAAAATCCAAAAACAATTTTTAAATAAATTTGGTTTGGAACTTCGCCAACTCTTGCGGGTATTTTTTCATTGTCTTATAATTATCATTTCGACTCCAAAAGCACCTCTGCAAAATATTTTTAAAATATCTGGTGTATTGAAATAAACGATTAAAATTCAAATTGATGAGAAGCCCGCTAAAACGCCGGCTTTGATCGCGCTTACGATAGTGACGTCACGAAGTACTATTTAGTTTTGACATTCTATTGAGATACGATTTTCGGCGAGGTTTTTTACTAATTTTCGACTGCAAAAGGATTTATCGGTACTATATGGTACCAGGTTGCAAAAGTACGACACTTTCCACTCCTGGAAACATTTAACATTAGCCTATCGAAGAGAAACGAAAAATCTGGTTCTAGAAAATAAGACACCAGCCTGAAGTTCTTCAAAAAGCCATATCTACCTTTGCAAAGACCATTAAATGTAAGTATTTATTTAAATTTTAAAAGCATAGTTAAATTATAAATTTATTTTTGAGTTAGTTGAGAAATACAAATATAAAACAGTAGGAAAATATGAAATAAGTGTTGAACTAACCTCACTTTTATTTTTATGGAGTTTATAAATAGTACTTTTTTTCTAAATGGAGCAAAAATATGGCAAATTATATGAAATGGAAAATGATTCAAAAGTGTGTTCAAAAACGAATGAAAAAGATTCAATATCCTATTAAAACAAACATGTTTTACAATAAAGTCTCCTCAGAAATAAAATATAAAAAGAAGGCATCAATTCAATACCTTTAAATTTCTTTCCAGACAAAGGACACAACCATTTATCCTTCGACAACTCTCTGGTATTGGCCTGCACGAACTTGTCCACCTCCGTATCGACGTTCTTCAGCGCCATAGCGACCAGCTTCGCCTCGTTTTTGTCTTTCTCCTCCTTGGGTTTCTCCGGCAAAAAGTTCGACATTTTCCCTTCCACCGGAGCTCCGATAAACTGAGTCATGTCGGTCTTGGAAGTGGGCGGGGGGCCTCTGGCGTGCAGAATTCCGCACCTGTTCGGCATCTCGTCCTCATTCGGGTACTCGCAATGGTTGTAATAGTCGACCGAATGTACGATTCTCAAGTACAAAACGATTCTGTCCAAAACCTAAAAAAATAAATCAAAAAATAACAGAAAAAAAAATTACTAATTAGATAATTTAATTACGTTAATATTTATCTATCAAAGCCAGGGTTGGGTAGGTAGAAAGTACAAGTAGAAAATTAGTTTTGTATATTGTAAGCCGTTTTTTCAGTTAATATTTATTTCCCAAATATTGTAATCGCAAAACATTTTCCGATGCACGTCATCAATCATATCGACATTGACACTAAAGTCCATAAACCTGACTAAATTAAATTTTGGCAGAAATGTTTAAATTTGTTGTATAATTTAAGATACCGAGCAGCTCTTCATTTGACTTTATAGAGCAAATGATTGTGACAGATATTTTATTTAGATTAAAGCTGCAAAAATTAGTTTAAACTGAATTTTATTTTCGCTATGTTGGTCACATTGCGCCGTTTTCAGCGAGGTGGTCGTTTATTATTTGATAATCATCCTAATGTCAGTCATTATTTTGTATATCGTGTTGTTGAATCTTTGTGAGTAATTTTCTCGTTTTTTTGCCTATTTTCATAGTCTTTTTTTAAAAATTGTACTTTTAAGCACAAACAGTTCTTTGAAGAACTAAATTTTCGAGTTTTTGTATTGCATTTCTCGAAATTGTGTGTTGAAAATATTCCGAAACATTTAACAGTCGAAGCAAAGAGCTTGCTGATAAACTATTTTGAACGAGAACGTGACAATAAAGGTCCTTTATTACCGTTGACTGCAGTCAGAGAAGTAAGCTTGATTGATAAGCACATTACACCACTTTCTAAGTTATTTCTACGTTAGTTTTTATTAAATTCTGATTATTAGTTTGTGCATTAATAGCACCTCTTACTTGTTTTTACCACTTATGGCGTTGGAAGATGTACATCAATAAATAAATAATTAACCCACAATAACGCTTAGAATAATCTTCATAATGGACTAGTTTCTGCCAATATGTAATAAGTAAAATAAGCTATAAAACAAATAAATCAATTAATTACTAAAATATTAGTTATTAAATTAATCTTTAAAAAATGATATAATAAATATATTGTTTGTCATTTTTAAATTAAGATTCATCTCATAAATCCATCACAATCTGGCAGCGCTGTCACCATCGCTTGTCACTCAATGTTGTTCTCATGCATCGGCAATTGTTTTGCGGTTACCATTAGTACATGAAATAAACTAATAATGATATCTCTAATTGTTATTTATTATTTAACATAGTATGTCAAAAAAGCTTAACTATTAACTTCCATATTGTTTTAAATAGATATGTACAACGGGAGGATCCGAGTGACTGTTGTGTCATTATAATTCACAGGCATATCTTACTTTCTGTCATTTTTTGGATGCCGGCTGTTGAAATCTTTCCTGATTTGTCAGACACACTATAGTCGAAGTTTACATAGCGCACGCATACATATTACAGTTTTAACGCTTATCGAATTAAAAAAAAATACCAAGGAGGAAAATTCAAAAGTGAAAAAGACGTTTTAAATATACAAAATTTGAAAAACCTGTTTTTCTCAAATTTTATACACATTCTACATTTTCTACGTAATTTTCTACATACACGTAGAAAATTAATTTTCTATGTGTCGTTACCCAATGATCAAAGCCTATAAAAACTTACTTTTATGAGATTTTCATCTCTGTCCACAGTCGATACAGCCTCTTGATTCTCAGAGGTCGGCTCTAACCCTAAAAGTTCCTCTTCCTCAGCACTCGCTTCTTCAATGAGGTAGTCAGTGATGTTGTGTAGCACAGGATTGTTGGATACAAGACCAAAAGTCTGAAAAAAAAAATAAAAAAGCGCCTTAGAAACTTTATTTTTTAATAATTATGGACTTACCTGTTGTGGTTTGTCTTTCTTTTCTTCTTCGTCCACCCACAAACTGGCTTTGGAATCTAGATGAAGGGTAACTTTAGCGGCGATTCTGATGTCAGATCGAACAACTTGCTTATGGGCGACAATTCCGTTGACAGGTCTATAAAAATACATAAAAACTTTTACATATAAAAAATAGAACAGCACTGATAAACCCGAAATTTAAGTCTAATTTGTTAACAGACTCTTTTCTTAGCCTTTAATTATAACAATAACCATTAAAATAAAACGAAGAAACTTACCTAATCCTTCTGCTTAAATCCCTATTAACAATGGCTCCCAGCTCACATTCCCTTAACCTAATATTATTCAGATTCCAGCATATTTCTTTGATGTTAGCGTCTCTCTTAAAAGTCACCCATCCACGACGCAACCATCGACGTTCTGGCTGAGGATCGGCCAATGCCACACGCAAAAATCCATCATACCTATTTAAAAAAAAACTGTTATAGAAGCCTAAGAACCAGATTTTTACCTTTTACCTAGCACAAATGGCTTCAACTTCTTGTTTGGTGATAGTCGGAGCCAAGTTCCTCAAGAATATCGACGTCGTTTTATGCAAAGCCTTCGGTTTTTCCGGTTTACTGTCATCAGAGACCAACTCAATCTGTAAAAAATGTATAACAATAAAACTATCCTAGTAAAAACAACCTCTAAATACCGTTTCTACAACTGTTTCTTCCTTTTCCTTTTCCTTAGACTTATCTTCTTCTTCCACCACTTCTTTTTTCTTTCCTTCATCGTTATTTTTTGTTTCTTTTTCTTCATCTTCATCATCGCTAGAACTACTTGAACCTGAAGAAGAACTGCTACTGCCTGTTTCATAAAACATAAACATTATAGAAATTATATTAAAAAAATACAACAAAAACCAACCACTCCCAGAGTATGATCGTTTCCTCTTCTTTTCCTTTGCAGGCTCTTTCTTTTCCTCTGGCTCTTCTTTCTGTTCTTCAGGAGCCTCTTCTTCTTCTTTTTCTTTTGGGGGCTCTTCTGTTTCCTTTTCTTTTTCTTGTTCTTCTTCTTCAACTCCTTCCATGGGTTCCTCTTTCTTTTCTTCTGGCTCCGGCTCGACAGTTTCTTTTTCAACTTCGTCTTTTTCTTTTTCCTTTTCTTCATCATTTTGAACATTATTTTCTTCAGGCTTTTCTTCATTCTCTACTTTATCATCTGCTTCTCCCTCTTCTTTATCTAAATTTTTCAATATAGCATTAACCAGTTTGTTTCTAAAGGTAGTTATTTTATATAACTTACCCGATTTTGCATCGTCATTTTTAGGATCAGACTGTTCACCATTAGTTTTCTTTTCCTCTGGTTCTTGTTTTATTTTAACCTCGGTCTAAAAATAAAGAAAAATAATAAATGAAAACAGTTTAACAGGTTTGCAAGACACTTACCCCTTTTTCTTCTTTCTTTCTTGCCTCTTCGGCGGCTCTTGCTTCTTTAGCTTTCTCTGCTGCAGCCTCTTTTTCTTTCTGCTCTCTATATTTTGCCTCCATTTCTAAAAAATTTCAAACTATATATATTTGAAAATTTAAAAATATTCCACTGCTTACCTTCATATTCTTTTTCCAAAAGCTCCAAATCTTCATCTGTACCTCCTTCGAGTTTAATAACCACTGTATCCAACAATTTAAGAAGATTGGTAGTTTGGTAACAGTCTACAGTTGTATTATCAATTTTTCCGGCTTTGAACAAATCGGAAAACACTCTTAGTCTTCTCTAAAATATTATATTTATTGATAACAAGAGTATAAAATAATAAATTACAAATATTTCTACCTGTAATGCTGCTGCCTGTTCAGCTTTGCGTTTAACTGAATCTTCAGGATGGTATTTCAATCTGAACCTATAAATAATATTCCCCAAAGGAAAACAAATGAGTATAATGAAGCAATAATTGTATAGTACCAATCGCTTCAATCATTCAAATAGGATTTCTAAAGAATTACTTTAATTCATAAACAATAAAATCATTTTTGAAAGTTTTACTTGAATTATCAATTAATTCATCAAGTATTAATATAATTAGCAATATTGATAAGAAACATATTATAGCGGTAATTAATAAAAAGATAATTAGAATAAAAATAAAAGCAATGTATTCTTTAGAAAACTATTTCAAATTCATTGTAATTGTTCCTAACTACAAATTTGTGACAACTTATTTCTAAAATGTTTTATTAAGATAATACTTTATTACACGTAATATCAACAATCCATTATTAACAATCCATTATTTTAATATTTTTTAAGTTACATTGGTGCACCCAAGCAGATTACAGTGTCCTCTGTTTTCTGAATATTCTAAACCACAAATCATAAATAACTCCTAATTTAAAAAAAAACTATTATTGAATAATCTGTTATATTTAGAAATAACAGGTCCCAAAAAAGATCGGCAGTACTTGACACAGAGCTGCAAGTGTTGTGGGTTTGACGACGTCAATTTGTATGACTTTTACTTGTCTCCATCTTCCCTATTATCACAGAATATCTAGCTACGCAACAGAAGCCTCGTTACATGTATAAAATTGTAGGTAGCAAAAGGAGACAGGCTTTAAAAGTCTGTCTCCAAATCAGATATTTTGATGTGCTAGTTTCGCTACTACATAATAGAGGGCAATAAATTTAAAAGAAAACAGTTTTCTACAAACAAAATTTAAAAGAATTTTGTGCAGTGTTGCCAATAATGTAATTCATATCGTAATACTTCCTGATAAAGCCTACCTTCAAATTTGCTACATCATTTAAACATATTAAAAATAGATCAGAGCTGTTTTTTTCAGTTTGCCATGTTAGTTGGAATTAAATCTTATGAGCTAAATTACAATCACTTCCTGACGTTTGATTGTATAATTGAATCCTGAATTTTCATTGTAATTCGGCGACAATATAATAAGTATTGTTCTACTATTATGATACCACTTCCTGACGTTCGATTGTGTTGATTACGTTCGATACCAAGTTCATATTGTATAATCGGGAAAAAACGGCGTTAGCGATAGCTATGAAATTAATATCACTGTCATTTTATATGGGAAATGTCATCGATCGTCCTTTTCCAGCCAACTGGACGCCGTTTTTTTCAGAAGCATATCAAGTGATACCATAATATAGTACTATATTACGATACATGGCGTTCGATTGGGCTTAAACTTGGTATACTATATCTTCAGTGACATTGTAATATCATGGTACATATAAAGTGGTACCTGGGTACCATATAAAGTGGTACCATATAAAGTGGTACCTGGTAATGGTCATGGAGCATATAAAGTGGTACCTTCTATAGTACCATATTTGATGACAGCAATATTAGGTACATGGCGGCAATAGGGCTTAAATTTGGTATACTACGTCTTTTCGGTGACATTGTAATATGATGGTACTATGATGCATATCATCTGGTACCATAATATAGTACCATATTATGTATATGGCGTTCGATTGGGCTTAAATTTGGGATACTACGTATCTTCGGTGATATGTCACTATGTTATTCACGTAATATTATGGTACCATGGAGCATAATAAGAGGTACCATAATATAGTACCATATTACGATACCATTTCCTGGCGTTCGATTGGACTTAAACTTGTTATACTACGTATCTTCGGTTACATTGTAATATGATGGTACTATGATGCATATAAAGTGGTACCTTAATATAGTACCATATTTCAATACCATTTCTTGGCGTTCGATTGAGCTCATATTTGATATATACTTGCGTATTTTTTGATGACATTGCATTATTTGGTACCATGAAGCATATCAACTGGTACCATAATATAGTACTATATTACGTACATGGCGTTCGATTGGGCTTAAACTTGGAATACTACGTATTTTCGGTGACATTGTAATATGATGGTACTATGATGCATATAAAGTGGTACCTTAATATAGTACCATATTACGATACCATTTCCTGGCGTTCGATTGGGTTCAAACTTGGTATACTACGTATCTTCGGGTTACATTGTAATATGATTGAACTATGATGTATATAAAGTGGTACCTTAATATAGTACCATATTACGATACCATTTCATGGCGTTCGATTGTTCTTAAATTTGGTATACTACGGATCTTCGGTGACATTGCAATATTATGGTACCTTAAAGTATATCGAGTGGTACCATAATATAGTACACTATTATGATATAATTTCCTGGAGTTCGATTGGGCCCAAATTTGGTATACTTGCGTTTCTTTATAAAGATTTGTTTAATTAATAATTTTAATTTATTTTACGAATTTTAATTTATTGTTCGATGTGGTGACAGCAACTTTTATGCCGAACTAATAAATTATTAATTGTACCTGTGTCACTTTTTAAAATCTACCTAGGTCTATATAAATAACGTGGCAAACGGAAGAAATTTGTTTTTATAGTATTTTTTAGTCAGTTAACATTTTTTGTACTGCATTTTAATAAATTATTTCCATTATTATTAAACTTATATTTCATTACTAACGTTCCAGCATTAATAAATATCACTATCAATCGCCCTGTATATTATTAATGTTAAAATTAAAGGTATTTTCTTAGTTAACATTATAAGGTATAGTGTATATTAAAAATGTATATGTTTTGTAATAATATACTTAAAACTATTTTAATAGCCAAAGGAATAATTAATATAAGTGTATCTGACAAGAAAAGAAGAATAGAAAGAAACACATACTGCATTATACACAATAAAAGAATGGGATGCCAATTCAAATCTTTTGAATCTGGCAACTGTGCATATTTAGCCGACTTTATAAGGCCGTCGACGAGCCGTCGATCCAAAACCGAAAGTTCAAAATTTCTAATTATATTCTGATTATGATATTGTCGCGCCATCTAGTATTCTATTTGTGCAATTTTAGCTCTTTCATTTCGAGTATTTTTCTGTTGCGTAGCTAGATATTCTGTGCTATTATTAAAGAAAGACACAGACGTAATGCAAATTGACATTCATTTTTTTAAATCCTGTTTAAACTTCATTATTATAGACGACACTAAAACTCACGATACCCTAGACAAGGAAAGAGAATCTCTCTTTCCTTCTCTAAGGACAAAATACTCGGAAGCTGAACCGCGCAACCGCGGTCTACGTCAAACTCAGCTGAACTTTACCGCTGATGGACTTTGTAAACAACGGCATTTTTATAAATATCATAGTAAATATGGCCCTATTTAAAAACAAAGTTAAAAACTCATCAGCATTCCTGTCTTTTTAAATAATACCAAAAATACTAAAAGCACTGTAAAGAAGATTTACAATTTGTGAATTCATTGAACGTTGATTCATAGAACTTTGATAATTAATATTACAGACTGGATTATTTTTAATTTGTGTTGTTTCACTTAATTTTGTGAAAAACACTATAATAAGAAGAAACGTATTATTTGCCCACTGTGTAATAAATCTGGTAGTCTGTATAGTTTGTGGAAGTTGCAGTATATTGCAACAACTATGAAGTAAAATTGGAAATGGAAACGCATTACTTTGCCTATGACTTTGCCACAAAGGAAAGTTATAAACTGTGGTATGAAAAACAGAAGATGAAGATAAATTATGCATTCGCCAAGTCAAGAAAATATAACGACTATGTGGAAAAAAAACTTACAATTATTATTGTAATCATAGTAAATCAGTCAGTCAAAAAAAACTATGTCAAATAGTCTCTTTATTTTTAGGACACATTACACATTTGTTCTAAACAATTCTTCTAAATGAACAGAGAAGGCCAGTAGTTCAATAAAAAGATCATAATAAATGAGCCATAAAAGGAAAATGGATAAGCAAGAATTATTCCCAACAAAGTGAAAGAGGTTATTGGTTTAAGGCTTTATTTATTTTGTTTTTGGTCTTACTTAAGTAAATATGTATTGACTATTGGTTAAGGGTTTTATATGTATTTTGTAGTACTTACTTCCTGTACGATGTGGTAATGTTTATTGTTAAAATTATTTTATTGTATTGTTGTAATTATTGTATTTTCTTGACCTAGAACACCCATAAGTTTCTTGCAGTTTCTTCTTATAGGCCGTAATCGAAACTGCAACATATTCTAATAAAATTAGAACTATAAATTTGTTTTTTTATTTCTAATATGTTACAGTAATTAAGCTAACAAATTTTCCCAAAACGTTTATTTCCCCATGAAAATGTGATTCAATTTAAGAACTGATATTTTAATAAAAGATTTCAACTTGATTCAGAACATAATATTCTTTGCCCTGTCCTGTATTACAAATTTTTCTAACCGATCTTCATTCATATGTAGGACATAATGATAATAACTAGAGTAGAATTCGAGAATAATGAGCTCCCTCCAAGTAAAGCTATGGTTCTCACTTATGCATCAAATTAGATAGTGATCATGCAATCTGTAAATGAAACAATTTTTAATTTACACCAATCATCAATGCAACTTTGACTAAAATCACTTGATGTAGGCAATATAGGTATATTACCTCTGATATTACCAAATATCAGCCAAATACATTAACCACCTTCCTTCCAAATAATGACAAATTACATTTCGTAACTTTAACTTTAATGATATTTGTATGTTTTAAAAATATATGAATGCAGATCAGTTTTTAAATAATAGCCATATTTCTAAAAATAGACTAGAAACTATAAAAAACAAAATGAACAACCAAAACAGTCAACTGAACTACTGTTAGCAATTTCGCATAATAAAATTATTATTGTTCCGATTCTCGATTATTCATAATGTTCAAAATTCCCGCAAAGCGCTTCTCGCCGAACAAAACCGAACTTCCGAGGTTTTCGTGAGTTTTAGTGTCGTCTATTATTATTAAGCAATTAAATTATTGTTCATAAATATATAAAAGTTGCAGAGAGTGACAGTGCCTGCACTATTCTGACAGTGTCTCCATTAAATTTGGTTGTTTACAAATATGTAAATCATATTGTTTGACAGTTATAACTTATTAAATAACTATTATAGGGAATATCAAGAATATATTAGGGTGACATAGGCTTCCGAAAAACCTCTATATTATCTATCTGGTTTGATATTTTGCTGTTGTTTATGTAAGCCTCTCCTCACAATAAAATCCTGAGTGCACCACTGTGAAGATAAAAAAAATATAATACATAAGAGAAAAAATACAAATTTGTAGTTATTCATCAATTACCAAAGTCACACTCAAGCATGCACCTAAGCACACGCAGTCTCGTTCAAAGTATGCTTGTATCTGAAACCTGTTCACTGGTCCAACTTATTTATCATCTCACCTGCAACGTCTCAATTACCCAGAGAGTATATAAAAATTAGTCGCGAGAGTACGTGCATTGCGCGCACGCCTCAGTTTTAGTAAAACGGCTATCCTCAAGAGATAGAGCTCTATTTGAATACTTTGTAACGGGTTTAAAGAACGCGATTAGAGCTATTTATCCGTCACACACAAACACACGCATCATTTTTTGCATCGTCGCCAGAGATTTCTGCGGCTTGCGGTGTGCTAGTACGATGCTGCAGAAAAAAGTTTTCGGTTACATTATGGACGGGCAGAATTTTTAAAGTCATTTTACTAGGTACAGTATAAAGAGAGAATTACTGAATGGAAATCCTTAGGAAAGGTGTTGGTGTTGTGGGCGATTTGTGTTTATGCCCCGAATGAACCCAGAAATATTTATTTTTGTTTAAATGATATCTAAAGTCAAAAGTTCGTTTTCATAATTTTTTTATCGAGTTATCAAAGAAATTCTTAATCCAAATCTGTTTCATGAAATTGATATAAAAAATATATATTTTATTTTATTTTAACCAAAATAATACTAATATACAGGGTGGTCCGAACTGTACTCCGGAAACTTCGGCAGAATATTCTGGAGATAAAAATAAGTAGAAAAGTTGGTATAAAGGTATGTCCTAAAATGCTTAGTTTCGGAGATACAGGATGCTGAAGATTCATTTTTATTTTGATTTTTCCCAAATAATTTCTGAAGTAACGTCAATATTTAGATAAAAATTGCTGTCTGGGAATTTTTACCAAGAGACATTTTTACGTAGAAAATCATGGAAATGTATATTTTTTCACACAGTAGTTTTATATAGGTACGGACGAAAAGTTATTATTCTTCAAAACAGTTAAAATACATGTAGGTGGCGCCCCCTACAAATAGGAGTCATATTGACAACAAAATCAAATTTCTCATATCAAAAAACATCCAGACACCAATTTCCATCCAAATATTGACGTTGCTTCAGAAATTATTCGGGAAAAATCGAAATAAAAATGAAACTTCTACACCCTGTATCTCCGAAACTAAACATTTTCAGACATAAATTTATACGAACTTCTTTACTTATTTTTATCTGTAGAATACGCTGCCGAAGCTTCCGGAATACAGTTCGGACCACCCTGTATAATAAGTAATAATAACCAAAAAATAATAAACATTAACCAAAAAAATACTAAAAAAAGAGAACTTTTTTTAAATCATCATTAAAATCATCTTTTTAAATCATCATAAAAATCCTCAATTTTCCGACTTACGATTCAAAAATTGGCTATTTTTACCAATTTTATATCTAGTCAGCCCTTTGTTTAATCGATGTGAAATTTTCAGGAGGGATGTAATTTTTACCCCCTTTTTTAATGGTAAGAATATTTTTTATCTAAAACTGCGCAGTTTTGCCAGCGTTTTTCTAGGCTTTTTTAAGGTGTCAAAAAGGTGTTAAAATTTTGGAAACAAAAATCGCCGAAAACACCTCAACTAAAGCTGCGTCCAAGCTACTCGAACAAAATGTTCGCGAACATATATAATTAAACAGATACTAAGTGAAAATTGTGAGATAGGTAGATTTATAAATAATAAAGCCAACAAGTACAGTTAGCCTAGGCCTATTAAGGAGCGCGGAGCGCCGAACGGCTAGCTTGTACGCCAGAGCGTGCGTCTGCCTATGCTAGAGCGCGCGCGTTCTTTTTCCGACGGGTGTCGGTAAATCAAAAGGAGCGAACGGCGTGCATTTCGGCGGACATTGTACCGGACACTTGGAAGGGTCTCATTTAATTTCGGGCGTCCATCTGTGATTTTTATTTTTTACCGAGTATTCGACAATGGGGGACGCAGTTATTGACTGGGATCGTAAAAAACATTTACAACTAATTTGTTTACACAAAGAAAAGATTTTATAATTTTAATTTTATTGTGGGTTGAGTGTGAATAGCTATGTAGCTAGACTTCGTCCATATAATTTCATTTTTGTTAATAAAGACCTTTATGATTATTTTTATTAAAAACCGGAATTATTATGGGATTCTGAATAAAAATTACTACTTAATAGGAAGTTTGACACCGGAAATGAAATTTTACCATTACATTCTTAGAAATAAATATACCGGGTGTTTCTGAAAAGCGGTTCACTTCTATAACTTTTTTAATCTTTTAGATAAAAAACGAGGTTTTGGTATGTTAGTATAGGACATAAATCAGGATTGATCGACGTTTTCATTTATTTTCGGTCACTACTTATTTCACCGGAAATGACAACAACTTTTGATTTAAATGTAATGTAATACCCTCGGTATTTTTTTACCGTATATGATAGAAAATGACATTCTAAATAGAATGATATAATTATATGGCAACTTTTGACATTTTCAATTTAAAAATGGCCATAAATAAACGTAACGACAATTTTACTCCAAATACCAACTTTGGTACCACATCCAAATTATTCGTAAAAAATGCTTTTTCCAAATATGCTGAGCCAGCCTCGTACCATTTGAAAAATTTGAGTTATCATTAAAAATACGATTTGGGCATCTTTTAAGCGGTCATGAAAGGATACGAAAAAAAATTACGCGATCAAATATATGTTTCCAAAGTTCTTTGATTACAAATTAATAGTTTTAACTCAGTCTTGGCACTAGACTGAAATTTAAAATGCTATTTTTATTTAATTCGAATTGTCTAAAATTGACGTATGGTACGTCATTCTGTTCAGACTGTCATTTTCTATCAAATAAAGTAAAAAAGTACTTAGGATACAATCTAAAAATACAAAGTTGTAGTCATTTCCGGTGAAACAGGAAGCGACCGAAGGTAATTGAATACGTCAATCAATCCCGATTTATGTCATATACTAACAAACCAAATTTCGTTGTATTATCTGAAAAAATAAAAAAGTAAAAAAGTGAGCCCCTTTTGAGAAACACCTGGTAGAATCGGCTGAAAATGAATACAGGTCTTAAAAATACACTATAACGAATAATCTACCAAAAGACCCCTGTGACCCTCCGCCTGCTAAATATTGATTCTTCAACGACAAAAGTTCTTAAACTGTTTACCGGTTAATTTATTTAATAAAATGCTTGCACTCGAAAAAACAGCGACTACCTAAACGCATCCTAGATCTATAGAGCAAACTGGTTGTCGCATTCTCCCCCGCACCTCAGTCCTCGAGACCGATGCGATGGGCTGTGCCGTCGTTTACGACCTGCTGCTACGAGTATATAGTGTGAATTATATATGTTCGTGAACGTTTTGTTCGAGTAGCTTGGACGCGGCTTAAGAATTGGACTGAAGTTTTTAAATGCACCATTAGTTTTTCGGAAAATATTGTATATGAACGAATTGAAAAAAAAAACATAATGGTGCGATAATTTTTTGGAGGAGTGTATTTAAAATCAATTAAACAAGTCTCAAATTACGAGTACAGGCAATCAGATGCATATGAGATTGTCAAGATAAATAAATGTAAAAATAATATGAACAAAGATAACGGTCCAATTCCTTCCAGTTCTCTGTTCCTATTGCCTTCGATAATTAATTGCTACGCTCGGTCGGTTTTGATTCGCTTGGCTAGTTTTGCCACGCCTACTCAGTGCCAACTGATCGCCTATACGCTCAATTTGTAGATATTAGTTTAATTTTAATTATTATATGCATAACAAGGTTTATTACATTATCATTTTATTACTTTTAAATCTTTTTAAATCATTTGGTACATTTAAAATTGTTTAAAATATTTGTTGGGACATTTGAAAAAAAAAGCATGTCCAATTCGCCACAAAAAGAATCAGTTTTACTCCTAATAAAACAATATATTATTATACTTCTCTATTTTTCTGGGAATAAAATGTATTAATATAATTACACTGTTTTCAAGAGGAGTATACATACTGTAACTAAATGCAATACCTAGACTTTAAATATCATGTAAACATATCTATTACTGTTTTCAAACTTAGGCATCACACAAGTACCACATTCCTTTTATAATGTTCTCCTGCTTCAAGACATTTTCAAAATTAAACTTCTTTTTAATTTTTAACCAATTAATACAAATTTAAAAAATACACAATAACTTACCACTCATCGTCCTTGTGCGCAACAAAGAACTCATTCAACTGTTGCCTTTGGAACTCCAGTTTATAGTCATTGTATTTCTCAATAGCCTCACTGTCACTGATGTTATCGTCCTGGGTGGCTAAGAACGCCTTAAACGACATCATAGGGGGCTGTTGCCCCTCGGCCTGAGCCGCACCCGGAGGAGGCTCTCTGAAGAAAAAACTTCTTTGAAAACTAAGGGATAAATAATGTTAGTAAGACAAGGTGTTAGAGTAGATTTAAAATGAGAGAACTAAAGGAAATCTAAAAAAAATATGAAGATGATTAAAAAAATATCAAGTAAAAAAATTAATAGTGGCAACAGTTTACAAAAGGGTTTTTGCTGTTTTATTATTATATCGTCAGCTTCCGCACAAAGTGTCGTACTAGTGATGCAAAGGGTAATAGGTAATATTACCGGTAATTTTGATAAAAAAAACTTGATATCTTTTTATATTTTTTTATTATAAAATAATAAATAAGATAAGCGCCAATTTCTTAATTTTAGGGTTTTACAATATTATAGTAGGTCTCACTGGTCCCTACAAAATATATAAACTCTGCAGGGCAATAAGTTGTTAAATCCTATGATATATACCTAGTAAAAATCTAGAATACTAATACACGGAAAGAACCTGATTAACAACCAGCCATCCAGTGCTCTCCTGTAAAATTAGTAAAATGGCGCTTATCATTTCTTCCCCTGGACCCTTGAAATAGAATTTTGTCTCTGTGGAAATGCTTATTACTAAAATAGCAAAAAACCGTTTTGTAACTAATTACCAAATACATGCTACACATTATTAATATGGTAAAAAAAACATTGTTAATTCATGTAAAAAACTCATAATACATTGTCAAACCAAAAAAACTCATTCCTATACTAAAATTAAATACGTACCTGTGAGCTGCTTGGTGATAAGGTGTATAATGATTGTAATACCCTTCCCCGCCATAATAATCATGACGAATTCTCTTTGCTGTAGGTTCCATACTGGGAGAATATCCACGATCTCTAGGCCTGTATTCTCTAGGTCTAGGGCGAGACCAAGTTTCACTAAAAAAGAACATGAATATGTTAATATCTCTTTTGGCAACACGCTTTCATTCACAAACTATTAGAAAGTAATAAATATCAATTTACCGTTCTGTCCAATCGTCTCTGGGACGTGCTACCCTTTCGGCGCCTCTATAGCTGGCTTCTGCTCGTTCCCCCCTAAATTTGTCCCTCCTTTTCCTATCATATTCATCATCACTATCACCCATATTTATTTATTTAACTTAGAAAATACTAGGAAAAATATATATGGGAAATGGGTAAATGCAGTTTATGAACTGGTAATCGGCCTTATATTTCCTATAAAAGCTGAAAATTAAAAACAATATATGTATTAAAAAACATATAATTGTGAAGTAATTGAAGTAGCTTATGAGAAAACTACTAAACCAAATAGTTAATAGTGATATTATTACAAAAATTTGCATACTTACAATACAAAATGATTAAATATTGATAATTTTTTTAGTAAAAATGTGGAAAAAATTAGAAAACGACGGACACGTCAAACGACGCCATATAAAATTGAAATTTCATTTCATCAATTTTTGACATTTGACATCACAAATTTTTAACAATTAAATTTCTTCTGTGGTAAAATAAATTCTTTCTGGTGGCAACACTGTCTCTAAAATATGATTTTATGATTTTGTACCCACAGCAAAGAGTCGTACAGCACAACCCACAGAAGAAAAAAAAATGGAATAAAAATCATAACAAAAAATAAGGTTAGAATTTTTTTGACGATCGCTTCGTTGAGAAGTTTACTCCAATTTTTTAATTTAAAAGTTACAATGAAATACGTGAAGAGATATAACAAATATAACTTACAAACAAAGTGTCGAATTTGTTTAACTCAACCTGTCGGACCGAAAATACGTTTAGAGGACCCATTGAGGGGTGAAATAGGGCCCAAACCGACAGTTCATGAAGCTTTAGAGCAAATTGTGTCAGAAAAAGTGCGAATAAAAGGAATATATCCTAATACGATATGTGCTATGTGTGCAGAATTCTTGAGAATTGCATATGACTTAAAAATTCAATACCAAACGTCACGACAAAATCTAGATAGTATGGCTGAAGAGATAGATGAATTAAGTAGTGATGAAGGTATTGTATGATTGAGTTCTATATTTAAACACTTTGGATGTTTAAAAGAGACTTTGATAAAGGTATATATAATCTACATAAATACTTTGATATTTAAGACACAGAAAACGCGAATGAGACAGGGGGTGAAACACAGGCACCTGTAGAAATAGTTGTTGGATCACAAAAATTTGATTTAAAAAATTTAGTAATTGTTGAAGATGAGGTTGAGGATAATATAAGGTATGATGGATTTTTGCAGAATTTAGGGACAGCAATATCAGCCACATTTGTTAATAAAAAGAACAAAAAGAAAAGATTAGAAATTGAACCACCATCTATAGTTATAGAAAAAGTTATTGAAAGTAATATATATTTGTATTACGAAAGAATTTTATTGTCAACAATATTTAATATTCGTCTTATTTCAGAAGAAATGGTTAATAATGAGACTGAAATTACAGATATAGAGTATTACACAATTGAGGAAGAGGAAGAACAACAGATAGAAGAAAATACCGGACTAACAGATGAATATTCTGTAGAAAGGGAAGGTGAAGATAATGAAGCAGTAGAAGAGATTGAAACGGTCAAGGATTTATTTGAAATTTCACCTGCAAATACAAATTTAGTTGATCAATTTGTTATTGAGACTGAAAATGACCGAAAAGCATTAGAATCTGCATTGAATATGAAATACAAATGTATTATTTGTAATAAACCCATGAGGTCCCTTACAAGAATGAAGCAACATATCAACATTTGTAGGAAAAGAAAACAGTTGAAATGTTACAATTGTGGGGAATATTTTGAGTTAATATTAAATAAAATCTTTTTAGATTTTGAGAGAATAATTAAATCAAAATTTTAGATCAAGAAGAATTCTTTTACAACACATGAAAACTAATCATATAAATGAAATAAAAGACAAATGTATTGACCAGGTACATGAATGTTCCGTATGCCATCAATCATTTTCTAGTTATGGAAGTTTAGCATATCACATGACAAAACATCAAGGTATAGAGACATAAAATTGATAAAACAATTTGCTTTCTTGTTTAAAAACTACAAATCTAAAATGATATTTTTAGGAAAACAATTCACTTGTAATATTTGTGATAAACCATTTTATACCAAAAGTCAGGTGGATATTCACATGCAAATTCATAATAAAGACAAAAAAATTGCAATGTGTTCTATATGCGGAAAAACCTTCCATTACCAAAGTGGTCTTTTCTATCACATGAAAATGCACAACAACGAAAGAAAATACAAATGCACTTACTGTGACAGAAGGTACATTAAAAAATTAAAACGAAATTGTTTAGTATAGTGTTAAATTATAGGTTTTATACAAGCAATTCGATAAAAAGACATGAACTGACTCACACAGGCGCCAGACCTTATGCGTGTAAATACTGTGACAAAAAATTCAGATCACTAGGTGAAGTGAAGAAGCATCACTTTTTACATACAGGGGAACGTCCATATAATTGTGACTACTGCAATATGTCATTTATACAAGCACATAATCTGAAATTGCATCTAATGACACACTCGGGAGATTACCACTGCATTTATTGTCCAAAAACTTTTGCAGAAGAAGCCAGTTTAAAGTGAGATAACCATATATTCAATTAATTATTAATTCAATATTATAAATATATTTTAATAGGTTACACATGTCTCAAAGGCATCAGATCAATGAAACTGATGATCTATCACAGGAAACTGATGATATATCACAGGAAACTGATCATATTTCACAGGAAATTGAATTTAATTTAGAAGAAGATGAAACTGGAATGTGTGAGGATCAATTTGAAACGGTGAGAAGCGAGGAAGACCTGTTAAACGGTGAAGTATTAGAGCAGGAATATTTTATAATGGAAGATGAATTTGTAAGTGCGGAAGAAGGGGCTATGTCTGAGATGATTGTGAAGACTTACGAGGTGCAAAATGAAGTGCTAGTAGAAGCTATTGAAGATCCATCATAAGTTTTCTTTATTTATTTCTGTATATACGAGTAAATAAATTGACATTAATTAATTTGGCTGTTTGAAATTCTTTTTTGAATTTTTTTGTTGATATAGAGGGTGTTCCTTAATTACCTACATGCTAATACCGTGCTGGCAACTGTTACTTTTGAGTCGGCCTTTACATGTGTGGAAGTAAATCGCATAGGGTTCTTATTAACCCATTAAGGCCCAAATGCAAATTAATAATAAAATACCCAATTTTATTAGAAAAAGTAACTCAGTTGGGTGTAAGTAATAGTTAGAAATATAAAAAAATGGCAATCTGGGCTTTTAGGAATGCAATATGGCGCCGTACTCAAATAAGTACACTGGGCTAATGGGTGTATAAAAACTTTTTTCAAGAGATCACTAGATAAAATCATTAGACATGTTTCTGAGCATCTGAAATGGAATTATAAGGATATCGTTAGGGTGTAATTTTTTTATAACGAGAAAACGTCAGTAATCGCGATAATTTAAAAACTCTACTTTTAAGACAACAGGCCATAACTCAAGGACCACTTTAGATATTGAAACTTTTTTTTATTTTCAAGATCGGATATTTTACAATATGTTTACATAAGAAAAATTCGATAAGGTTGTTTTTTCCATTCAAAAATTGTAAACAATCCATCCATTTACTTTTAGAGCATAACAATTTTCAGCAATCGTGTAATTTTTTTATTGATAAAGATTTTCACATACTGTCTACAAAGAAAATAGAGCAGAAATATTAACAAAGTTCTTGAAAAAACTACAATCTATTATTTCTAATAGATTTCGAGATATCGATTTTTGAATTCAGAGTTCTAATAGCGCGACCACTATCGAACACCCACCCAATTCCACTTATTTTTACCAAAAATGCAAGTGTTTCTAGCTTGCACTTAAAAAAATTCAAGCTATAGGGAAAATTACAACGACTCGTTAATAAATAAACAAATTAAGTATCATGAGACGTAATTAAATCGTGAAGCTGAACGCATGACGTACACCTTTCCCTAGAACTTTAAGTACTGACAGAGGTATTGATTGGGTCGACCGGTCAACTGCGACATCTGCTATATCCCCGTCCACGTCTCTTAGCGATGTGCACAGTTTCTCGGTTTATTTCATACGTTTGGCAACGTGTTTACGGTCCTCTCTTTGTTCAGTACATTATAAACGCATTGTACTCTTCTTACATACGGAAATCTTGACCCAAGACAAACCTTTGCCAGCCCTTAGTATATGTTGCAAATATCTTAAGTTTTGAAATATAGGGTGGTAATATTTTCTATTTTTTTTATATTAACTCTGATGTTATTGTATATATCTTTATGGAATAATGGCGTCTATATGGGATTTACAATGAATATTTTTGAAGAAAAAACGGTATACCGAGGACTTCTCTTAAAATAAACATTATTTTCAAAAATTTTCATTTTTTTATCCATTTTTCAGTCCATAGTTTTTGCTTAAAACAACAATGTCATACTTCAGGATTAAATCGCTAAAAATCTAATGGTGATTCATTTTTATGCATAGAAGAGGTGTTTAAAATTTCATGAAGATATCTATAATACATAGGTAGAGTTATTATGAAAAGATTTTTTCGAAAATTTTACCACCCTGTGTCTCAAAAGTTAAGATAAGGGAATGCAATCCCGCAAATGCTGGAGATTCCGCGGGATTTACCGTGCGGGATCCGCGGACTTGACCCATTACTACTGGGTAACCGAATCGATCTCGATCAGGGTCAAACCGTTTCGTTCCGGGCCGATGCGTCGATGACGGTCGGAACCCGGGGGATTCCCCTTACGGCTGGCCATTAAAAATAAGTGAAACAAACAGGTTACTTGTTAGATTTCTTTCTGGCGTATGTGCGTAAGTGAAGAAAAGCGTTTAACTAGTACCTGTGGACAATTTCGTCAAATAAACTGCCGGACATATGTTAATTATCAGGACAAGCAAAATTTTAGGGTAAATAATAAAGTTGAATAGGTAGGTATGTCATGAACTAAAAAAGATTTTGGGATGCGGTTTGGATCAGGTCTTAGATGCATCTATTGTGATTAAGATGCTATATGGTTTTCGAAAATATATTTAGCGAATTCTCGTATAAAGGGTCTTTTATAAGAGTGTGAAATTTGGTTAAGAACCTTTTTTACCGCAAATTTACAATTTTTAAAAAATCGAAATTTTTACCAAGTACGACTAATCTGTATTGAAATTAGAAAAAACAATTTGATAGGTTTTTTAATTTTTTGTTTTAAGGAAAATTCGACGTTTTTTTTTAAATATGCATTAGGCATACTTATGGTCCTAAATGGTACAAAAAGCTTTGTACATTCTGCATATGCCAAAAAATGGTTGATATAGAGTGTATCTAAAAGCAGATAACCAACACAAGTTAAAAAAAACTTCAACATCAGAATAATATTTTTGTTTATAAAATAAGTAGGTAAATTATAATAAAATTTAAGTTTATTTAATATTAAATATATTTTTGAACACCCTGTATACATCGGTCCAAATTTCTGTACAGCTAGTTTAAGATACACGCTATATCAATATATTGTTTACAATGCAAAATGTACAATGCCTTTTGTACCATTTAGGACCAAATGTATGACTATATTGTTTACAGTCCCGCAATTTTGCGGATCCGCGGGATTGACTGCTTTAATCCCGCGGGTTTGCGGGATTGAGATTTTGATGCGGGATTACATTCCCTAGTTAAAATGTTTAGGCCATTCATTCATATGATTTTTTAAAAAGGTCTCTAAAAATTACCCCTTTATATGTTAGCAAAGGAGCGCCCTGTATAAGGATGATTTAAATCTATTTTCACACTAAAAATGTATTTTTTTACTGAAATATATTCCTCAAAAACATTAAAAATATCCTCAAGGTACCAATAGTGCGTCGGACATCTGTAGCTCCTAGAATACAAAACTTGAGAATTTTGTTTAAGTGCAAACGAAAATATGTACGAGGATGTATTTCAGGAAAAAATTCAAAAAAAATTCAGGATGTATTTCAAAAAAAAAAAATTAACCTCTACAGGGTGGCTCAAAAAAGTAAGTGGGTCCGCATGATTTTTTTTTTAAATGGAACACGCTGTATATTATTTTACATTTTTAGCTTACTTTCAGATCACTTTACATAATCCTAAGATATGAGTAAAGATTTTTTGATAGTTTCAGAGATATTAATAAATAAATAAGAAATATATATTTTTCAACCTTCGTTAAAACAATTTTTACAAATACAAGAACTGTCCAGAAATCAAAATTATATTAGGTATTTACTTTAGATATGGTCTATACTTACTTTGCTATAAATATCGTAATCTTAATTCATACAGGACGTTGAAAATTCTACACCAAACTTTTTAAAATATAAAATAATTTTTCTTTGTTTTTTTTTAAAGGAACGCCCATTTCTATTATAAGGCTATTATTTTTTTTATTAGATGGAGAATGGAGAATTAAAAAATGAACATTTTTTGTATTTAAATTATTTCAAAATTTTTAATGGTTTTGCAGATACACGCAGTATTATTTCATGTGGCTCTCTCAACGGTAAAATACCAGAGAAAAATTATTAGGTGGCTTTGATACAAATTTACTGTGGAAAATGCCATACGAAATATAAAACCGCAAATATCTGCGAAATCGTTAAAAATTTTGAAATATTCTAAATACAAAAAATGTTTATTTCTTAACCCTTCATCTATTGAAAAAATAATATACAGGGTGTTCTACTTTAAAAAACGGAGAAAAATTATTTTATATTTTAGAAAGTTTGCCTTAGACTTTTGAAGATCCTGTATGATTTACGATTACCATATTTACAGCAAAGTAAGTACAGACCATCTAAACTATCATCAGGACAGTTCTTGTATTTTTAATATTTTTTTAAAGAAAGGCTGAAAAACATATATTTTTTATTTATTTATTAATATCTCCGAAACTATCGAACTATATTTACTCATATCTTAGGATTTTGTAAAGTGCTCTGAGAGGAAGCGAAAAATGCAATAATATACAGGGTGTTCCATTTAAAAAAAATATTCCGATCCACTTACATTTTTTTGAGCTACCCTATAGAAGTTAAAATATTTTCCTGAAATACATCCTAGAACATACTTTAAGTTTGCACTTAAACAAAGTTCCCAAGTTTTTTTTATTCTAGGAGCTACAGATGCCCGACGCACTATTGCCGGACCCTGAATAGGGCAATTCAAACTCAATTTCACAGTAAAGTTGTTTATAAAACAAATGAAATTCTAATTTTATTGTAAAATGTCCGTCCAAAACAAGGACTGTATATACTCTAAAGGACCTGTTCGATCGCGTCAAATCGCCGCTGTCGTAGTCGCCGTGGAATGCTACGTCACGCGCTGACCAGCGCTCCACAGTGCGGCGGATGGTTATTCTAGCAGGACAAAATCTCAAGAGCAATGTTTGGGACTTAAAATCTAAGAACGTAGCAAATGGTCTAATATATAGCAACTATATGGTTAAATTTATTTATTTATTAACAACTTAATTTATTAATAAATAAATACAAGATAATAAAACGATATGATATTATTCGTACATGATACACAAAAACCGTATTGTAAACTATTGCCAAATACATAAAATTATGATATCAAAAAACTCTTTAGCAGTTATTTTTAAATTAATTTGTAATCTTGTGACACCCTCTATAATTTATTTTAAAAAAATATATTTTATTTTGAAAATAATAAATAAGATAGATATTTTAATTTTAATTTTAACACTCGGTAATTGTAAATTCATATATTAAGTATCTAAGACAATTTTTTAAACTCAGTGCCTTTTGATGGAGTTGTTTTGTTTTTATACTATCCGATTGAAATGAATCTTTTTGGGCATTCACCTGTTAAGCTTGAACTCCCTGTGACTGCGACTACCTGTGTTGGTAACTATTGGTAACTCAAAAGATCTACATCATTCAATATATCGATATTTGAAAAAAAAGTGTAAGTTTGATATCTGCAGAACAAAGGCACGAAGGATTTTAACAAATAATATACATACAGTAGAAAAGTACATACCTTTGGCAATCTTCAACATAATTTGGCTTTCTAATAAAATGTATAAGCATTTGTAAATATTTTGTTTTCGTATGATCTCTGCCTTGCTGAGCAGAAAACGACCAAATTTGGTTGATAAAAATGTATCGAAATACAAAGAATATTCATGCATTTTTTATCAATTGGAATGTCTACTATTTATTCTTATCAGTACACATTTTTTGGCTTATTTCTAACCAAACGCTTTTGTCCCGCTAAATTTATCTTCCAACGCACTGTGCGCTCGTCCGTCAAATGCAAAAATAACTGTCACTGTCTAAAATCTTTAGCGCCAACTTCAACTCGGTCAGTAGATGACGTAAAAAAACTGACAGTGCAGGACGATAGGAATCGAACTATCCCATCTCTATAGTATCCTTCCGTCCAAAATGCATTAAAAAGCATTCCTCATACATCTTCAGAAAATACAGTGATATAAAAACTATATTTTAATTTTTTATGATTATATATTTTCTGAATTTTACGTTTTAATTTTACAATTCAAGAAAAACATTTTATGGAGTTATAAAATATACAGCTTTTTTGTTAAATTTAATTACATTACCTTTTATTACTACTATATTACATTAACCGTACATGAGTAGTATCCAAAAAATCATTTTTCCTCCATTTTTAACACGACCGTTTTCTTTTGACCCCTGTTTATTATTTCCACGTCAATTGAGCTTCTTGATGACGAAAAGTCATAAAGCTGTGCCGGTTTTTCTATAGGAATGCCGTTTACGTGAGTTATGATGTCACCAACTTCTAATCCACCTCTAAAAAGAAGGAATATATTTTTAGTTTACTTGTAACATTATGTGCCATGATAAAAGGTAAGATTTATTAAACTTTCCCTTTGAACTCGGAAAATATAATTTCGAAAAAACATTCACCATTTTGTGATGAACATTGTAAATGTACCGGGTGACCAACAAAGAATGGACGCTGGCTGTATTTCTAGCCTTAGTTTATTTAGTTATCCTTATTTTATTAAAAGCGTAAGTTTGACTTTCCCCCACCACTTTATTTTGAGATACAGCAAAATACGCTGTACCAAAAAAATAGGATTTTCCATTGATTACAACAGCAATATTTAAAGTACCTTTTCAGGTGAACATTTTTGGGAAAAATCCCGTTTTCTGATTGGTCATAACCGATGCGCCCCCTAGCGGACATTTTTTGTATTTAAAAATAATTTCCAACTATTTCCGATGGCTGACACAAAGCGATTTTAGGAAATTCGTCCTCTTAGAGAGTAAAATTATCTCGGATCAGTTTGTTGTAGTACTTGGAAGAAAATTATAATAAATCGAAAGATTATTAAGACTTTAACACCCTGTAGCTACGAAACAAAGCAGAATCGGGCCTATGTTGATATGAAAAATAAATATTATTTTTATTTGAGAAATCTCCCCACGAGAGATGGAACATGTTTTTTGAAACACCCTGTAAATATCGCTCACTGAGAACCATAGTGGCGAAAGTGACTAATTGGTCATTCTGAGAAAATCGCCTTTAAAGTTTTGACTATGGTTCAAAAAGTCATACTAGGTGTTATACTGGAATTTTCTGAAAAAAAAATGATTCCTAAGGTTTGTTTTGTTTCGCTCTAACTGTGTTCATCTATGAAAAAGTACAAATGTGAAATGAGCCGAACTTGAGTATGTTCTTTCGCCACTATAGCATAAAGATTGCGTATTTTTTGTCTCAAATTTTCGTTTGAAAGTGACTTAAGAAGGGAACAAAAATAAAATAATCATTTTTTTTTGTTGAAAAATCGTTAGAAAAATATTTATTCTTTTAACAATCAGTTTTTATAGAAGTAGCAAACTTAAGATCTATAACACTGCGCATTTTGTCTAACATAACTAAGACATAACTAGACTTAAAATTAGTATTACAAACAAAATCAGTCTCTTAGTCTTCGTGATTCAAATTTTCGAAGAAAGGCGCATGAACGCGGGGGATGGACCTGTTTTTAACAAGAGATTGGAGGTCTTCGAATTTTTTTTTTCCAATGGGGATGCTTCGGGAATAAGCGGGTAATAATTTAAAACCCTTCACGTTTTTTAAAGTAGATTTCCTAGTCTGCGCGACATTCCTGACAACCACACATCGAAACTGTGTGTCGCTGTAAGATGTTTTAAAAAAGAAGCGATCTAAGTGGTCCCTTTCAAAGCGAATAATGGAAATGTCATTAAAGTTAAATTTCTGGCCATTTAAGTCCCGATTAAATTCGTTGTTCGCGATATTTTGATGGAGGTTTTTAAGGTCATAAAAATCACCGTATGCTAATTCATTAACAACAAACCTTGCACCTTTCTTCTTCGCGTTGTTAATAACGGTTGCGTATTGGGCGGGAACGTAAATAGGACCATTTTTAAGAGCTTTCTTGATTGCTTTTTCTATGATGGAGTGGCTTGCATCCCCTTCATTTTGTCCATGTCCCACCACAAGAAATTTGTGTGTAATGCTGTTAATGTTAAGATTGGCTACAGCGTATAAGAAACTGGAAACAATGAATTTGTTTTTTCCTTGTCCTCCGCAATTATCAGAATATAAAACGATATCCAGTTTTTTAGAATCAGCGGCTATTGAGACTTTTTCTAAATAATCCAAAAGACAGGAGCCGATTTCATTAGAACCACGTTTTCCTTCCCCTTCATGCCAGAAGTAGCACTGGACTGGTCCCAAGCCTTTGGTTTCAAGTTGACAAACCGTAAAGTTATATGAATTCAAACGTGATTTATAGTAAAAAGAATTAACGTCACCTTTTGGAGTTGGCAAAGCAGCTTGTAAGTCAAAGCAAGCAACTTTATACCTATCGCTGATCATTGTTTTATCTAGTTTTTTTTCTTCTCTGGATAGCTCTTTCTCCTTTATATGATTTTTGTAACTCTCCTCTAAGGCTTCTTTTTCTTCCGGGTTTGAATTTTTAAAAGTTTCACAAGTTTGGCACTGGTCTTTCTTGGGTGAATGGAAAGACATGTTAAACTCGAAGAGGAAAATATGCCGGTACATGGAATATTTTCCGAAAGGACTGTCACTTGCTTTGCACATTTCAACGTAATCTCTATACAGATCGGAAATATTTTTTCCTCCATCTATAAATTTTCTCTGAGTGTTTGCCCTGACGTAATGGCTTTCAACTGATGGAATAGAAGATAGATG
Source organism: Sitophilus oryzae (assembly GCF_002938485.1). Classification (NCBI taxonomy): domain Eukaryota; kingdom Metazoa; phylum Arthropoda; class Insecta; order Coleoptera; family Curculionidae; genus Sitophilus; species Sitophilus oryzae. The sequence continues at coordinate 172,829 of NW_022147008.1, forward strand.
CTCCCTTATGCCGGTCAGTATATCGTCTGGAACCCTATTACTCGGTTTGCGCCCACGTTTCTCCCCTTCTAGAAATCCGCAATCATTTTTGGCCTTTACAGTTCTTACAAACCTCTCAGACACGCCCAACGTATTTCTAAAAAATTTAAAACAAACCGAAACTTGTTTATCATTTTTTGTGAAAAAATACGAGTAATTCAGGGTACGGTTTTTTTTTCGATTTAATACTACGCGGCGAGATAACGGCTGTATAGCATTCATGTGTTTTAAAACGTAATTTCTTTGAAGTTGCAAATCCCCGAGTGCCCAAAATTTTTCAAACACAATTTGACGCTCCTCTTCAGAAAATTTAGTAACACATTTAAACCGACAAGTGTCACCGTCGCATGGATCAAGCAGTTTTTTAGCCGGCTGCAACTTTCCAGTTTTTAGAGAAGAGTATTCTTGACCTGAATTTCGAAGTTTTTTAGCCAAAGATTTTTTCCAATTCGCTGGAGTCCTCTTCCTTTTTTTTGAGTTTAATGTTGCCTCATCAGGTACGGTAGATTCATCACTTGAGAAGCTTTGATCAGCAGGGCAATCCTTAGTCACGTCAAACGTGGGATCAGCATCATCGTCGTCCGTTAGATTAGACCATGGTGTTTGTGCTTTTAGAAGAGGAACTGCATCCAGAGCATGAACTACAACATGAACTTGATGATAATGAGGATGAAACATGGAAGCCAGGGGACCGATCATTTTCACACGTTTTGACCTCTAAAAAAACTAACTCAGTAAGGAAAGCCTGAAATAATATTTTATAAATGCTCACCATTTACATCAGGGTTATTATTAATATTACGTAGGGTTGTAAATAATGTTTCTGACTTAGGTTCTACGAGAGCTACATGCGACCCCAAGCTCTCTATACGTGTGCGTTTCGTATCCAATCCTGAGAAATGAGGGCTACCTACAGAAAATGTTATTGAGAATTATCAATCAATTAAATTATTGGTATAATACGTATTATTCTCAAATAACATGATCAAGGGCACATGTTAAATGTGTAGGAGGAAAAAACACGAACTTCAACTCATGAATGAGGTAATATTCTGCGACATACTTACCAGGGTAATTGTCTATAGGCTTAGGTATAAGTGGTTCGTCATTGAAGTTGGTAATAGTAAAGCTGATTTTGCCACAATCAATTGGGTTTTGTTGAGTTAGTGTGTTTTTTAATTCTTTGCTGTGGTCACATTCGTGAGGATTAATTTCCAGCTGAGGAATGAGTGTTAGTGGATCAACATAGGTTTTGGCAAGTGTTGGAGCAGCATAGGTTTCGGCAAGTGTTGAAATTACTTCGCAATGTTCCTGAACATTAGGAATGTTTGCCACGTCGCAGTTCTCACCAATACCTGCAACATTGAGTATTAAACGACTCATTATTGTAAATAACGAAAATAATATTTCTGATATTTCGGGAATATTAAGGGTGAAATATGAAAATTCAGTACAAATTCAGTAATAACAGATAACTCACCAGATTCAATGTTACTGGACTGAGAAACTTGTGAAATTACTTGCGGATCATCGTAACTTGATTGTTGAATTTTGTTTTGCGCAAGAAACGTTGGGCTGGTTCTGGCAAGCAAAAAGCTTCAGATTAACAACATTATAGTTTTTACAAAATAAAGAAAAAACCTACCTTATGCCTAAGGCAGCAAACATTTTCTTTGAGCGTTCATTCATTATTGCGACGGTTTATAACTGAGAAAAAAATAAAAAGTACGTACAATATAAACTCGAAAATAATTATAAAAAAAATAGTCTATGGATACCCTTTGTCGGCACCACAAAGATGCCGCCAAGTTAGCTGAATTAAGCCGGTGTTGTCAGATCAAAAAATTAAATGTCTAGCCATATTGTGATTTCCGCTGAATTTTTCGTGTAATTCAATACCTAATTAATACATATTATTTACTTCAATTACTAAAAAAACGAAAACTGGAAAAACAGCTATGTTTTATTTTTTAAGTTAGTAAAATAAGTACTTAACAAATTGTTAAAATGAAATCTGTTTTCAGAGCAATATTGGCGAAAAATACTTTCTGTCCTCGGTGCAAAATTTATGAAAAAGAATCTTGGAATAATAATGACGAAAAAGCACTTTCGTTGAAATAGAATCACGTTTTGATAAAATTATTTAATGTAATAATGGCGAAAAGTCAATTTCGCCCCACTAACTGTGCAAATATTAATAAAAAAATATTATTATGTGGTAGTAACTTACCATTTCGTCGGTGGTTTTCTTTAATTCGGCTTTGAATTTCACACAAACAAGGCGAAAAATGCGTTTCGCCACTTTAGAGTAAAAAACTGCTAACGTGTCACACTCACTTTTGACAGAACACTGGATTCGCCACTAACGCGCGCAATGGGTTATTCATTATTAACACTATTATAATGACCGATGCCGCCCTCTCGTGAGTGGGTAAAGAATTATAGTTTCGCCGATATTGTACGTAAAAGAGAGCATAATTTAGAATATTGTAGGGGACTTTCCTAGTTTTTGGAATTTTTGCAGTTTCGCCACTATGGTTCTCAATGAGCGATATAAAAACTGAAATTAGTTAAATATCAGTAAATATTTGCGAGAGGGAATGTTTTAATGCACTGTATCAGGAGGGCGGATGTAATTTATACGTTAAACATTATTTAATAAACCGTTTATGAGATGTAATATAAGTAGATAATAAATGGGGGAAATCAGCGATAAGCCCCGTGTATTTCTTATGGACTTCCGGTGAAGATAAAAACGTAGAATATTTTTTGATCGTGTGTGAATACGAGGTGTGGTATGAAAGTGTGTGTTGGGGGCGAAGTCGTAGTTGAAGCTCGCCCTCCCGATGGATAGACCAGCTATTAAAGATCACCCACAAGCCACTGCACACGCTTGTACATGAAGCACAAGACAGGGAATTATGGAGACAAACCTCACACATCACCTGACCACTACATTCCTCTAGTAGGAATAAAGACAGAGAGAGAGACAGATTTGAAGAACTGGTAGTATAGTTCAACTCCAGAAACACGCCTTTAGGTTTTTTTCGCGGAAAAAAATTTTGGAAATTCGGAATTTTTTGAAAAATTTTTTGGAATTTTTTTTAGTTTTTATTTAAAAAACATAATTTCTTGATAATATGGCAACATAGGTCGTAGATTAAATTTACAATAAGAAAGAAAATCCAGAAAAGATCCAGTGGTTCTCAAAATTTTAGCAAAAAATATTTTTTTTGGAAATTTTCAAAATAAAATAACTCCGTTATTTAAAAAACGATAAAGAGAAAATATGTTTCTTTTATCGAGATCTACCACCCCTTAAAATACTTGCACTTATTTCTGGGACACCCTGTATATAGGGTGAGTCTTAAATAAGTGCAAATATTTTTAGGGGTAGTATATTTCGACTTCAGAAACACGTTTACGAGTTTTTTTGCCAATTTGTTTTCGGATTTTTTGTTTTAATTTTAAGTTAAAAAACATATCTTGATAATATCGCAATAATATTAGGTAGTAGATTAAATTTACAAGGAAGAAAACCCAGAAAAGATCCAGTGGTTCTCAAAATTCAAGCAAAAAATATATATTTTTTTAAATTTTCCAATAAGTAAAATAACTCGATTATTTTGTACTTATTTGGAAAACGGTAAAGAGAAAATATATTTCTTTTATCGAGATCTACCTCGAGCTCTATCGAGCCCTGAAAATATTTGCACTTATTTAGGACTCAACCTGTATAGCAAGTGTAGAAATTGACTCTGACTCGCCCTGTATAATAGTGTCTTATAGACGATGATGTTATTACTGAACACTGAATATGATGCCTACATGTAACGTTATGACGCTATACCAGGTGCATCTCAAAAGTGGCTCATCCCTTTAACTTTTTCAGATTAAAAAAGCGAGATTTGGTATATGTTAGTGATCCTTGATTAAAAATTAGTGTTTTTAACACAGCCATGACACTCTCCATAGATTGAAATTTAAAATACGATTTTTTTAAAAGCAAAAATGTCAAAAGTTGACATATGATATATGTCATTTTATTCAGAGTGTCATTTTCTATCGAATAAAGTAAAAAGATACCGGGGGTGTCATTTAAAAATCAAAAGTTGTAGTCATTTTCGGTGAAACAGGAATTGACCAAAAACAATTAAATACGTCAATCAATCCTAATTTATGTCATACACTAACATACCAAACCTCTTTTTTTTTACCTCAAAAAATAAAAAAGTTATAGGGGTGAGCGACTTTTGAGACGCACCAAACCAAACCAAATTTGGTTTAAATATCTCCGTTGATTGGAGCACTGTATTTTTTGGGCCTGTGAAAAAGAAACCGGGACGACCCTGCATTTATTTTTGAATACTGTACTTTTCTGCTGGAGTTTCTGGAATGATCTTCCACACCAACAGTCCATGAGTGATATCTTTAGGCAGGTTTGAATTATCTTTCTTCAGATCGTCTAGTAAGTCGGGTGTGATTGGTATGGTGGTTAATCCGAACAATGTTTTATGTCCTTTGGTGCTTCTTGCCATATTCTCCATCCGATATTTGGTGTTCATCAGGAATTTTCGAACGTACTCTAACAGAAGATAAAGAATAAATTTTTGTCTTAAGAATAAATTAGTAATTTGTTATTCATTAGATATTTTTATATCATTTTATTTTATATATAATTTTTTGCGCAATTACTCTAGAAGTTATCGAATTTGTAGCGTTGTTCATATCAGTGAAGCGGAGAAATATAGCAACAGAGATATGGAAGAACTGGGACCATTATCTCGGTTTATATTGTCTTTAGATTTATTTATTAATTATTGGTTTTGTAACACCTGAATCAGTGAGATCGAAAACTGTGATGGAATGCCGAGAAGCACTGTCCTGGCTGCGTCGGGGCGGGGCTACTCTGTGCTGGGTGCCAGGCCACAGCAATGTGGTGGGCAATCGGGAAGCAGACAGACTCGCCAAAGACGTGGCCAGGGGAGAGGCCGTGGCAGATGACCCACCACTTGTGACGATCAACACACTGAAAGAGGCTATAAAAACTGCCATCAAAGCCAAGCAGCAAGAGTCGTGGCAACACCGTGAGGACTGCGCTACAGCTCGAAGACTATGGCCAGTGGTAGATAGCAAAAAGACAAAACAACTACTAGAGCACTAACAGGACCTTAGTACGCATAATTGTAGGTGTCGTCACTGGAAACTGTCCCACGGGGGTAAACCTCGTGAGGAGAAGAAAGAAGAAACCGTAGAGCACCTGCTGTGCCACTGTGCGGCACTGGAATACCGACGCTTTAAAACTTTAGGAAGGGACTAGAGGAAGCAGCAGAAGCCAACATCAGCGACATGGCGAACTTTGCAAAGAGCTGGAAGTGCTTTAAAGCAAAGAAAGAATGAGAGGAAGGTTTGGTAAAACAATACAGGGGTATCGCAATGGGCCCAAGGCCTCTGAGTGAGAGATCAAATATGATCCCAAACCCCAGCAACCTAACCTAACCTAACCTAACACCTGATTTTGTCGGGTTCTCAATTCTATTGAAGCTTCGTCTAAAAAACGATTAAGGCTGGTATAGTGTTTTGATTGCTCTGTAAATAAGACATTAGAATTGAACTAGTGTTTTATATTACTTTTGTAATGCCAAATGCGCCAAAGGCTCCAATCTGAACTATAGGAACAAAACATTTATCAATTAAAAAATATATAATTATTTTTATATCAAATAATTATTAAATTATTTAATATCTTTAAATCACCTATTGGTATGGCAAATGATATTCCAGATGTTAGTCTTAAGTTATTGATGCCAATTACATTGCCATCTAAATTTACAAGCGGGCCTCCGGAATTTCCAAATGTAATGCTGGCGTCCGTCTGGATGTAAGTCATGGAATAGTTTTTTAAACCAAGCTCTTCAGCGGGTCTATTGATACAGCTCACCTGAAATACATAATAAAACATAGAAATATCGTTTTTCTTCTTTACAAATGGAATAAATGTCCAGAATATATTTTTGAACCAATATTTTTTTTTTAATTTCAAAATACTGTCACAATCTTTGAATAAGAAGACTAAGGAAGGAGCATATCAAAAATCTTAAGTACACCGCGATGGGCCTCAAATATGGCCGACTTAAATTCCGGTTTATCAGTGTCGTTCTAATTTTATTTAAAAAATGTAAAACTATGATGTAGGGTAGACGTGGGGTAGACTAAATAATTTGTTGTTTTATTTTACGTTGTGAATAAATGTTGGTAGTTATTAAAATTGTTATAAAAATATATAATTCTAATAAAAATAGATAAGTTATAATAAGTACTTATTAACACAAACATCCGATACGCTACTGAAGCAGGTAATCTTTGACAAGTAATAAATAAAATGCAAGAAAAATATATAATTTAGTTAATTTAAGTGAATTTCATAAATGATCGGTTTACTACATGTATGTATATTATATAGTCACTTACTAGCGAAAAGTTGTTCCATTATTTCACTCAATTTTTGCCGAGATCTACCGCACGCTACACAACCAACTATTTTAGAGTCTTTTTCGATAAATCGCGATAGTGTCACTGTTAATTTAAGTTCTGCCACAATTTCCATCTAGATTTACTACCTTTATACAACTATCAGTAGTAGAATAAATAATAAATAACATAAAATAAGCTCCGTAAAGACTGACAAATCCACAACATTTCAAATCAAATTCAAATGTGTCAAATGAATCGTCAAACAGAACTGTCAAGGATCCCCACCCTAGAGAGCTTTTATGGTGGCTTTTCCGTCCACCATGCATGAATACATGGATAGCATTATGCTCCTTCCTTAGTCTTCTTATTCAAAGGTCACAATTGAAGCAGCCTTTTCTGAGTATACTGTACAGGTACTAAAATTCTGTCCTCGTCTAATCTTTTAGTTCAGTTTTATATTTTAGCTTTAAAAAATATGAGAACAGAAATGGCGTGCGGTGAAATTTTTGGAAGGATCAAGGGAAGCGATTCGATAAAGGTAAAAAAAGCGATTTTTTTTTTGTACCGATGCAGACATTCAAGATCATATAAATATAATCCATTACTTAAATTCGTATTAATTGCTATGAATTGTTAATTAAAAAAAAAAATCTTTTTGTCTCAACGTAAAAGAAAGCGCCACCGCACGCCACTGGAGAACAGTTTAAGTAGGCTTCAAATTTAGTAAATGATTGTATTTTTTATTCACATTTAATTATTTGTTACAGAATTGAATTATTGCATTTCCATTACAATATTTCCAGTTAAAAAAGTACACGCCATTTAAACATTTTTTGGGAGGTTTAAATGTGCAGAAATATAGCGTGTACTAATGGTGATAATTTAAAAATCACCGAGTAACATAGTAATTTTTAGAATATAAATATAGTAAATTCGTTTAGAAAAATAAATATACCGGGCGCGTCTCAAAAGTGGCTCACCCCCTATAACTTTTTTATTTTTTCAAATAAAAAAGCGAGATTTGGTATGTTAGTATATGACATAAATTAGGATTGATTGACGTATTCAGTTGTTTTTGGTTTGGTTTGGTGATTTTTAGATGGCTCTCTCGGTATGTCTTTACTTCATTCGATAGAAAATGTCACTCTGATAGAATGACATATCATATGTCCACTGTTGAAATTCTAGCTTAATAAAAAATCGTATTTTAAAATTCAATCTAGAGTGCCATGGCTATGATAAAAACACTAATTCTAAATCAAGGAGCCTTGGAAAAATAGATTTGATCGTCTAATGTTTTTAGTGTGCTGTCCTGGCCAGTTGGAAAATGCTCAAATCGTATTTTTAATCGTATCTCAGTTTTTTTCAAATGGAACGAGGGTGGCTCATTAGCATATTTGGAAAAAGCATTTTTTTACGAATAATTTGATACCACACAGTTGGTATTTCAAGTCAAATTTTCGTTCCGAACCGCAAGTTATAATTTCAAATAAACCATATGCGAAAATGTCAAAAGTTGACATATGATATGTCATTCTATTCAGAGTGTTATTTTCTATCGAATAAAGTAAAAAAATAACGAGGGTGCTATTTAAAAATCAAAAGTTGTAGTCATTTTCGGTGAAACAGGAATTGACCAAAAACAATTGAATACGTCAATCAATCCTAATTTATGTCGTATACTAACATACCAAATCTCGTTTTTTCAACTGAAAAAATAAAAAAGTTATAGGGGAGGGCCACTTTTGAGACGCACTCGGTATAGCATTCCATTTCAGACACTATATACAACACTATATAACATTAGTTACTTAAAATTCCTTAGTTGCTTAAAACTCACCGGAAGCATCAAATACTAAACATTTTAATGGATTATTTAGGACCAAAGTAATTTATTAGGCTCATTAATTTGTTTTCATTAGATAGTTTAAATTTCTTAAATTCCAGCATAAATGTCTATTTTGAGGAAATATACCGTATGATCAAAAAAAAAACCGGAACAAAGTGGGCTTGGATATGACGATCGATTACATTCCCTATTAAAAATCCTATTGCGAGCTTTCTTATCTCGTAGATATAGATTGTATGGGAGGGGGGATGTTAATCACCGCGACCAGATTTATTGTGTCCCCCTTTCTTGAGTTATAACTCATCATACAGTCTCAGGGCTTTGGCAACAGCCAGTATCTGAGATATCTAGATATCAGTCATGGTTGTCGTCTCGGCGCACTCAGTGATGAGATCTTCTTGTGTTCTACATTTTTCCCACAGCATTTTTCACATCTGCATTCGCCATTGTTTCTTAGCTTTAATCTACTGAGAGTACTGAGGTGTTCATTGAGGAGACAGTGTCCTGTTAAAAACCCCGTGAAAATGTAACAATCAAGTAAAAGCGTTGATTTTTCTCGGTCGTAAGTTCTGAGAAACTTCTTCGGGTATTCAAGGCCGTTGCAGACAATTCCAGGTTACTTTGGAATCTTCTAGGTTCTTGAGTTCTGCTTTCACTTGGTTTCGACTTGGGAAGCAGAACGGTTCTGGTCCAGTTAGTGGAGTGTTTGCTTCTTTTCTAGCAGAGTAGGAGGACTTTATTTTCTTTGCCTAATTTGTTCAGCTTCTTGAGGCGCTCTTGAGGCGCTGCTAATCCTGTGCTGAATTTCAGAGTCGATATTGGCCTTTTCCGAAATCAAACTGCCGAGGTAATTGAATTCCGCTACATATTCCAATAGTTCTTCTCCGATTTTTTCCAAACCATTGTTGTGATCTTCTGGGGAGTGCACATGATGTTAGTTTTGTCGATGTTTGGCTAAGACACAAAGCCTCGCATACGCAGGTAATGTATTCAACATTTCTTGTACTTGCTGACTATTCTGTAAAAACTTATTCCATATTGCCTATACAATAAAAACAAATTTCACCCCCTTGGAGGGGTTGTAAACATACTAAACATAATAAACATACTAATATTATTATAGCCCCTATAAACAATTAAATGTAGAAGATGTCATTTAAAATGTTGAAATATATAATTATATTAAAATTTTCTCGTAGAAAAATGATTGTTAATGGCTGAAATGACCATGATGAAGTGTCTCGAATAGCCAAAGTAGAAATAATGAAATATGGCTTGTAATATTTTTAAAGCGACAATTTTATTACCGTTGTACTATTGCAAGTGAAATAAACGCTTGGAATTGAAGACACACATGATTCAAGTAGGAAGATCATTTTGTATGAAATTTACTAAAACAACGAATATATTTTGGTTAGCCTTGCCAATATCAAACGTTTCAGTGTTTTTCTTACAATTCCGACTGTGACCGAGTTGCTCAGGGACAGAGGACTGCCCAGGGCAACCACCCATTCACCCACGTCGGTGTCCCCGGGTTCTCCAAACTCCAGACTGGGTAACTTTTCCTCGGTTTCCAGTTTTAACAGGGCCAGGTCGATGTTCATGTCGGCGTCTTCGACTTTCACGTTGTAACTTCGTCCTAAAAATAAGTATTACGATTACAATTTGGACTTTTCTATCAAAAATGCAGGGAATTAGAAGCTCAAATTATAAATCCATTTTGTTTTGTGGTAATATAGCCATGTTTAGCAGGTTTCAGATGCTTCAAATAAACTCGTGTGCGACCAGAGCAGCAAGCTCACAGAAAACTTGAGTCTTTTTTTGATTTAAACCTTATTTAAACCATTTTAATGACTTAAGTCGTTTGATTTTAAGTTTAATTTTTCGAAAGCTGATTTACAACTTAAAATTTAAGTCTTTTTCAAAATAACTTGTGATTTAAATCTGTATTCCGAAATAGAAAAAGATTTAAGTCTTTTTAGAAAAGACTTAAGTCATTAAAAATATTTAAATCTTTTTATAAAAGGCTTAAGTCAGATTTTTATATATTTTTATGATACATTTTTAACGTTACATTGATTTAACATTTTTTTGTCTTTTGTAAATTTGTCTTTATAAAAATGACTTGACTTGAAATAAAATGATTTAAGTCAAAGACTTATTAAGGCTTAAAACATTTGAACTTTATGTTCAATTTGACTTAAAACTTAAATCATTTTGATTTTAATAATGACTTAAGATTTTTTTTTAAACTGACTTGTTGCAGCTGTGTGTGGGATCGGCTTTACAAATACATCTTACGAATATTTTTGAATTAAGTAAGTCTTATAAAAAGAACCTAAATGTTTTGGTCTTTGGATATCTAGTTGTTCATACGACTAGCACCCATTTGGACATTATTTAAAAACTTCTGACAACTATAATTTATGAAAGAATTTTTTTATAATCCCCACCATCTTATACGGGAGCGAAACCTGGGCTAAACAAGTTGCAACAGAGACAACTTATGCAACTCTTAAGAATCCGGTGGTTCCATCATGTCTCAAACGTATCGGTCCTTGAAAAAGTTAACTGCGAGAGTATTGAAGTCATGGTTACAAAATTCCGCTTAAGATAGGCTGGGATCACGTATGCAGAATGCAAGAAAACCCCATACCAAAATCTCTGCTTTACGGTGAGCTTGTAGACGGTAAGATGAGGGAAAAAATAAATCCAAAATATATATTTTTCAGCCCTTCTTTAAAAAAATATTAAAAATACAGGAACTGTTCTAAAATGAAATCTATATTAGGTATTTACTTTAGATGGTCTGTTCTTACTTTGCTATAAATATGGTAATCGTAAATCATACAGGATGTTCAATATTCTACGCCAAACTTTCTAAAATATAAAATATTTTTTCTTTGTTTTTATAAATGGAACACCCTGTATATTATTTTTTTATTAGATGGAAAGTTAAAAAATGAATATTTTTTGTATTTAGAGTATTTCAAAATTTTTAACGGTTTCGCAGATACACGCAGTATTATCTCATATGGCGCTTTCAATGGTAAAATACGAGAGAAAAATCATTGGGTGTGGCTTTGATGAAAATTTGCTGTGGAAAATGCCATATGAAATATAAAACCGCAAATATCCGCGAAACCGTTAAAAATTTTGAAATACTCTAAATACAAAAAATGTTCATTTTTTAATTCTTCGTCTATTGAAAAAATAATATACAGGGTGTTCCATTTAAAAAAACGAAGAAAAATTATTTTATATTTTAGAAAGTTTGGCGTGGAATTTTGAACATCCTGTATGATTTACGATTCTTATATTTATAGCAAAGTAAGTACAGACCATCTAAAGTAAATACCTAATATAGTTTTGATTTCAGAACAGTTCTTGTATTTTTAATAATTCTTTTTAAGACAGGCTGAAAAATATATATTTTTGATTTATTTTTAGCTTTCTCTGAAACTATCGAAATATATTTATTCATATCTTAGGGTTATGTAAAGTGATGTAAAAGGAAGCCAAAAATGCAATAATATATAGGGTGTTCCATTTAAAAAAAAATCATCCAGGTCCACCCACACTTTTTTGAGCCACCCTATAGAAGTTAAAATATTTTCCTGAAATACATCCTGGTACATACTTTAGGTTTGCACTTAAACAAAATTCTCAAGTTTTTTATTCTAGGAGCTACAGATGCCCGACGCACTATTGCCGGACCCTGTATATGTATAAAAGTAAATTTCTATTTAATCAGCAGCTAGTCTTATTGAAAAATATTCTGTTTCTAAAATATAATATTACCGTCTCTCATAATTGCTGTTATGGTAGTGTGAGGTTTGTTCAGTACTACGTGAGCATTAGTGAGTGCCCATCCATCCTCACTGATGATAAACCCTGAACCGTTTGACATTATCATTGGAAGCTGCGTTTCAGGATCTCTTAAGTTAGGATCGCGCAGTTCCAAATAGAATACTGCTCCGGCACAATCGTTGACCACTTTCTTGATAAAATTGTACTGCTCTCTGAAAATAAGAAAAATTATGCCAATTTCTCTGATAGTTATTGATATTGGGAGGTTGAGATTGTGTCACAAGTAATAGCGATAAATAATTTAACATAAGCTTTTTAAGCGCGACATATACCGGGTGCGTCTCAAAAGTGGCTCACCCCTATAACTTTTTTTTTCAGATAAAAAACAAGATTTGGTATGTTATACCAATACATAAATTAGGATTGATTGACGTATTCAATTCTTTTCGGCCACTTCCTGTTTCACCGGAAATGACTACAACTTTTGATTTTTAAATGGCACCCTCGGTATCTTTTTTTACTTTATTCGATAGAAAATGATATTCTGAATAGAATGACATGTCGTATGTCAACTTTTGACATTTTCGCTTAAAACAAAATTGTATTGATACAGAGTGTCCCAAATAAGTAATAAAAATATAGTTGTATTTGTTTAAAAGAAGCACCTTGTATATTATTTTCTTTTTAGATTCTACGATTGAAATAAAGGTAAATTTGATTAAAGTTTATCATACTTAAACCTTACAGTTTTTGAAATATTTTCAATTTTGTGAAATTGCAGTAAAAAATTTAAGGTTTTATTTCTCCAAGGGTATCAAAATTTTTAATACTAAATATTTACTGAAGATTATCTATTTTATTGGTGAGATATTGTGTTGCAATATTAAAAATTTTACTATCTTATACAGAGTGTCCACAAATTTATATTAAATAATTACTCGCTTTAAACGGCAATAACTTGTTTAATTTAAATGGAACAGCATGTATAGTTTACACGTAAATGCACAATTTAATTGTCTATCAAATTGTATTATACCATTCTTATCTATCTCTTCAAGTCTTCGTAGAATATGTATTTTCATATAATTTAGACCTCATTTATCACTATACCCATGGAATATTGACATTTTAGATTTTTTTTTAAAGCAACGTAATATGTACAAAATGTACAGGTGGTAAAAATAATAATATTGCAAGCCCATTCGTTTACAAAAAGAATAATATTTAAATGTTTGTAAAAGAGTATACTAATTAAATATACCACTATTATTTTCGCTCAAAAATTAGTTAATTGCATACTTAATTGTTTTAATTAATAAATTATTTTAAATAAATGTGGATTTGACTAAGAAATCAAAATAATAAGTTATGAAAATGAAAGTCTCTGTTGTTATAAATAAGCATTCGTCAAAAAACGAAATAAAATTTATAAGGTGTTACTTTTTACCACACTGTCTAATACACATACAAAATTCAGTTTTTTAGTATTTTGAGCAATTATTATTAATCAACGTAAACAGTCAATTAATGTAGTTTGAATACTGGGATCATATTAATTGGTCTTTAACAAAAAATATTTAAACAGTTTCTTTATTTTTTAATGAAATAAGCCAACTGTATTAATTCTAAATTCGAACATTTCGGACAATATTAGTATCTGTACCCTTTGAAAATTTGTTACATCTTTAAAAATAATCTGAAATGTCAATATTCCATGGGTATAGTGATAAATGAGGTCTAAATTATAAAAAATGCATTCCTACGAAAACTTGAAAAGATAGGTAAAAAATGGCATAATACAATTTGATAGGCAATTAAATTGTGCATCTGATTCTTCTAAAATATACAGGGTGTTCCGTTTAAATTAAACAAATTATTGGCGTCTAAAGCTTGAAATTATTTAAAATAAATTTTTAGACACTCTGTATAAGGTAGTATTATTTTTATTATTGCAACACAATAACTGATCAATAAATAAACTTCAGTAAATATTTAGTATTAAAAACTTTCATACCCTTTTAGAAATGAAGCCTTAACATTTTTACTGCAGTTTCAAGGTATGATAAACGCTAAGAAAATTTACCTTTATTTTAATCGTAGAAACTAAAAATGTAATAATATTTAAAAAATACAACCATAATATTTTTTACTTATTTGGGACACTCTGTATCTTGTAAAAATATTTTTAAATTGTAGCTCTAATCATAGTCTTTCAACCAACCCAAAACTTACAATTTGTAAAAATCTATGTAATCGTTTAGCTACAATACTCCGTGTCGTATGTGGTGAACAACCCTGTATAACAAGTACTGACTTCCCCTAGGAGATGCAAGACCTTGTCGTTGGTGGGGAAGCTCCTGGTCAGGTGCTGGGGGGAATCCCCTCTAGCACTTGGCTTGGTCTAAGAAGCATCTCACTCATCGTCTTGTCCCTGACTGTAGTGTCGTGGCCAGGGAATTGCACCAAGACATATAACGATACCGGGCGGGGCTACGGACAGCCTCAACCTTGGGGCACCGGGGGCACCCCATTGTGATATTTTACCCCTTTATTTCTACATGTGAAGCTGTGTAGAAGTGGACCGAGCGTCCCTGGGCGACTCATAGGAACACTATGAGATCTGATAATAATAGTAATAAAAACATCACAGGTGAAGCTGTGGGGAAACCCCCTAGCGACACTGGGAACAGTAACAATGAAAGGTCCAAGGGACCAAACCCAAAGAGAACTACAGGAGAGGTGGCTGACACTTGCGTGAGACCATCCTCCGCAAGTGGCATACAAGCTACCACCTCCTCCAAGGGTCGGGAGCCTACCTCCTACCTCTAAACCCAACAGGCGACACAAGCTACCGTTTCGTCTACCCGGCCTGGGTCGTAGCTCCTCGACTGTGAGGGACACGGGTTTCCGTAGGAAGTCCTGGGACTGTATGATAAGTTATAACTCAAGAAAGGGGGACACAATAGATCTCTAAGGTCGCAGAGATTAACCCCCCTCCCACTTATTCTAATTCTTATTCTAACAAGTACTGAAGATCTTTACCTTAAATGTTCATCTTTTTCTTCGAAATCCTCTGATGGTGACTTTCTCAGAACATGCTGTTCCGGAATTTTAACATTATTAAACGTTACCGTATCCAAAAAGTTCGCTCCTTTATCCTGCGTTTTCCTCACCAGAAAATACGAAGCTAGCAAGGCGGACGCTATGCCGACTGTGCCAAACAAATTTAGCTTGTTTAATGTTATTTTCGGTGGTTCTTTATTATCCTGACTACCACTGCCCTTATTTTTACCATCGGAAGTATACGATTTGATGGACAGTACCTTCGGGAAGTTCTTGTTTATGCAAATTGTGGGGATTTTGGTTAAATACGATGACATTGTGAACTGTGTGAGATACTGCGAGTTTTTTATTTAATTTTGTTCACGGAAAATTTTGAATTTTTGTAGCCAAAATTGGGTTTATTTGAAGGATGTCACGGTGAAAATCAATATCTGTCAGACAGATTTATTTGAGGTTGATTGTTCTAATCACATGATCGGATATAATATTACTTTCGGCAAAATTGGAAGTTTGAAATTGAAAGTTAAGCGATGTTAGACGATATGTGAGTTTGGACGGATGAACGACTGAATAAGGGCCGTTGTGCTGTTGTTTCCAAGGCTAGAGTGAACAATCTAATGAGAAGTAGGTACCTACTGCTTATTCACGCTGCACAATGGTTCAGATTTTGAAAAAGCTGCTCATAGATGCGAAAGTTCGAGTTGCAAATTTAGTATATTTAACACATTTATTATTGATACCAGACCTTAATCTACCTTCACTTAAAAGGGTTTTGACGAATAATGAATAAAAACATATTTACAGCGTTTTGCTTATCTTGTTTTGTGACCTATTTTTAAAGATGTGTGAAATGCAGTGTTGAGAAGTGGATTCATTCGATAGTACAAAACAAAATATTTTTCTGTGTAGAATGTACCAGTATGGAAGACATAGGTAAGTGTTCATTTTTATATTTTATCCTTTGCAATACATATGTTACCGGCAATAATTTATTGAATAAAAGAACATGTTAAAAATTTTTCAAATTTTAAATGTAAATTCATAAAACTTTAGAGGTTTGCGAGGACCCACGTTAATTTTTTCACAGAAATATTCTGTTCACTAATATATTTTTACCGTCCAAATTTCGCACCCCCCTGTAATAAAGTAATAAAGTCAAGTATTTTATTTAGTAACTGTTCCAAAACTATTATGAAACTGTAAATACTTAGTGTTAAAATACCTACTATTCCCTTTGTTCCACTTCTAGGTTTACCTTTTTAACTTTCAGGTGTAATCACACGCCAAACCGTTTGAGCCAAGTTTCTAAAAAATGGATTTCAAAATAGAAAGGAAATCGATATAGCAAATAACATTTGTGTTTTTTTAAACGAACGAAAGAGTGGTTCGGCACAGCTAGGTAAGATCAAATCATTTTTAAGTGGTTGGTCACACAGATGGCGAAGCAGCAATTATTGTTGGGATACATTTTTGGCAAGAAATAATGTCTGGCCAAGTCAGCCGATTATTGAAGAGGAAGTAGAGTTCATGGATTTTGAAGAGTCTGGTCCATCCGCAAAAAAACAATTTGTTGAGTTATCCGTTTCCCAAAAAACGAAAGCCTAACGAAACTCATGAATACGAGGACACAATATAATTTTTCAATATTGTAATTTTGAATATATAATAACTTCATAATAATTTATTTCGCACTTAATTACTATGATTTTTTTTGAGAACATGATTGTTTATTTATTTATTCCTATTAAATCCCTTTTTGTAAAATGTAAAATAAACGTTGTGTAGTTCTTTATTTTTTAGGGTTTTATAATATTTCATGTTTTTCAAGTTGCCAAATTTATTAAAAATCTTACTTTTCGTTGTTTTGTCATAAGTCTGATTACACAGATATTTTCTACGTAAAAAGTTGTTTTAAGAAAGTTTTGACAGATTTCAAAAATTTTCATAAATAATGAAATTACAGGGTGTTTTCAAAAATGCCTCTTTTGAGGTTTTTCAAAATATCTCAAAAACCAAAAGTGATAGAAATAGAAACACAAACATAAATTACAAACAGACTTGTCTGAAAACTTTCCCTATTTAACCATTTTTTTACTTCTAGCAGTTTTCGAGATCGCAATATATCAATCAATTTCGGACACTGTATAAATAAAAATTAGTTAAGTATAGGCTAAAATATCTTTTTCATATCTACTTTTATAATAAATTATAGTAAATATTCATAAATTTGCATACTATCTTCAAAAATTCCTAATTTATTCAATAAAATATCCAATGAGCAGCTTTTTCAAATTCTGAACCACTGTGCGCTGATTAGAAGGCTGATGAGATCGGATCTCATGAGTCAGAGTCAATTTCTACATCTGCTATAGAGGGTGAGTCTTAAATAAGTGCAAATATTTTCAGGACTGGTAGATCTCGACAGAAGAAACATTATTTTCTCTTTACAATTTTTCAAATCAGTCCAAAACAATCGAGTTACTTTACTTTGAAAATTGAAAAATAATTTTTTGGTTAAATTTTGAGAACAACCGGATCTTTTCTGTTGGGGTTTCCTTCTTGTAAATTTAATCTGCTACCTATGTTGCCATATTGTCAAGAAATTATGTTTTTTAATTAAAAATGAAAAAAATCCATTTTTTTCCATAAACTCCAAATTTTTAATTTATTTTTTTCGCGAATAAAACTTTATAGTCGTGTTTCTGGGATCGAAATATTCTACCCCTAAAAATGAAACCCTCATGTACCCTCGGTGTTTTGTTGCTTTAATCGATAGAAAATGACACTCCGAATAGAATGACATATCATATGTCAACTTTTGACATTTTCAAATATGGTTTATTTGAAATTGCAACATGCGAATCATAACGACAATTTGCTCGAAATACCAAGTGTGTTTGGTACCAAATTATTGGTAAAAAAATGATTTTTTCCAAATATACTAATGAGCCATCCTCGTTCCATTTGAAAAAATTGAAATATGATTAAAAATACGATTTGGGTAACTTTTAACCGACTAGGGACAAGACACGAATAAAATTAGACGACCAAATATATTTTTCCAATGCTCCTTGATTAAAAATTAGTGTTTTTAACACAGCCATGGCACTCTAGATTGAAATTTAAAATTCAATTTTGTTTTAAGCGAAAATGTCAAAAGTTGACATACCTATGATATGTCATTCTGTTCAGAATGTTATTTTCTATCGAGTAAAGTAAAAAAATACTGACGGTGCCATTTAAAAATCAAAAGTTTTAGTCATTTCCGGTGAAAAAGGGAGTGACTAATTTATGTCATATACTAACATACCAAATTTGTTTTTTTTATCTGAAAAATTTCCGAATTTCTGGTGAAACAGGGAGTGACAGAAAACAACTGAATACGTCAATCAATCTTAATTTATGTTATATGCTAACATACCAAATCTTGTTTTTTTTTATCTGAAAAAATAAAAAAGTTATAGAGGCGAGCCACTTTTGAGACGCACCCGGTATATAAAGTTTGCTAGTATACATTTGTACTTACCCATCTTAAGCCAAGGATACACGTGACGAATGTTACCATTCGTTCGCATTCGAGAGGAAATCTTTCGGTGCTTGTCAGATATAACACCCTCCGAATTTGGCATTTATTTATATATCAGTCGAAAGCATACACGTAAATAAGAATTTTAAGCAAAAAAAAATTGCGGATGAACCACAATTTATTGAAAAATAAATAAATTAAAAGTGCATTTTTAGGTTATGGCGAAGTTGTATAAGCGTGTAATTATTGTAAAATATGACGATTATATACATTTTTTTTATTAATATAAAGGCCAGAATTAATCATTGAGCATTAGTAAGTCATAAATTAAAAATAGAGTTGGTGATATGTTTTGTAATATTTGCCTGATCGATTTACTTAATTCGATTACTTATTCGATTTACTTAATCGATTTACTTAATATCTTTCGATTCAAACTTGCCGCCGCAGCCGTCTGTCACCATTTGTTGTTAAGGATGTAAGCTGCGTAAGCATTGTTGCCAAAGTTATTTCTTGTTTGTATGATACATAATACCGTATGATCGAAAAAAACGGCGTCCAGTTGGCTTGGAAATGACGATCGATGACATTCCCCATATAATTTTACATATAAAATGACAGCGATGTTCATTTCATAGCCATGGCTGACGCCGTTTTTTTTTTCGATCATACGGTACGTTACATGATACACAAAAAGAGTTGAAACCGAAAGAGTTTTGATTGCGTTGGTTTCAACCTTTTCGTGAGGGTGTTAATCTTTTGTTTTGTTTTTTATTTTAATACGAATCTGATTGCTTTGATTTTACGTGCCGGTCGCCGGACGAACAAATCCTTATACAGTAGCGATTCGTATTAAAATATAAAAAAACAACAGATTAACCCCCAAAGAAGTTAAAACCAACGCAATCAAAACTCTTTCGTGCAACTTTGTAGTTATAAATAGTCAGTAGGCAAAATATCAGCTATGGGTAGGAGCAGTTCCTCAGACGATCGCCTTTTCTTGATTTTAAAATAATTTATAATCTGTTCTTAACGCGAGTTTTCTTCCGACCAGCACGTGTTTTTTTAATGAACCTTTCAAGAAGAAATGAATAAATCTGGCAACGCCGACAACATTTGTAGGAGTTTTCGCATAGAAAGTAGCCTGTTGTAGCAATAATTAGATGTTAATTTTTTCATTAAATTATGGATCATCCACACTTTTTTTTGGCTTGAAATACTTATTTCGATGTATGCTTTCGAGTGATATAAAAAAAAGTACAAAATTCGGAGGGTGTTATATCTGACAAGCACCAATCTTTCTACTAGGTGTAGACGAATCCTTTGAGCGCGAACGAATGCTTTCCATCTTCTGTCGATTAAAGTGAAGATCTGTCGAAGAAGATGAAGTTCTGCAAATGCGAGCCGTGAATCATTGGAATCGTTGTAATGTGGCCGTATCAGTAAAAATGTAGGAAGTGGAGGGAGGTCGAATGTGGAAATATTAGCGAAATAAAAAGATTCATTCAAATGTTTTCTACCCGCTCTACCTCTACCTTTTTCTTTATCTAGCAATGGTGCGAATGGCTGCATTACGAACGAATGGTAACTCTCGCTAGGTGTATCCTCGTCTTTAGAATTACCATTTAAAAAGAACTGTACCACTATGCTATGTTACATATAATTTGTTCTCAACGCATAATTAACGCATACCGTGCTGTAAGCATCCGTGAACCACTTGGCGGTTTCTCTTCTCCCTCTATATTTTTTTCTATTATGCGACCGATGATACCTTGATGACGGGTATCAATCAGGGCAAAACGCGCGACGACGCTTACCCGTCGGAACGCTTTGATCGTCGTCCATTATGCACTTTTTTCAAATCGTGTCGTTGCGTTAATGTTCCGTTATCACCAGGTCGTATAAAAAGTATCGACATTTTAAAAGATCGATAACGTATTAAATCTAACTATGGAATAATATTATAGTTGTTGTCTTACCATACTTGTAGTATAGTAATAGAATAACAAATGATTTTAAGTTGCGCTGGGGACTCTAGCTCTAGCAATTTGGATGGTATTGAAGAGAGGGAGGTCTACAAATATTTGAGTGAGAAATTTATTTTGTTTAAAGTAAGTAAATTTAGAAGAATTTCAGAAAAGCGACTCTAAAATAGTTAATTGTGCAGTAGATCTCGGTCAAAAATCGAGATAAATAAGAAAATAATTGTCACTGGTATTGTCAAGATGGCTAGATTAAATATCTTAGTTCATAGATTACTTAGTTTTCCACTTACCAACGGAATATATCAAATAGAAAGCAAGTGGTTTAGGAATGTAGCTGAGTGTAATGGATATTCCTTCGTTAGTTTTTCTGCTTCATATTAGATAAAATAATTAGAAAACGAAGGTATAAGTTTGCGATTTCTGCAAATTCGACTTTTAAAGTGGAGGAAGATACGTCAAAATATTTTTCAATTTTCCGTTTGGTAGAGAGTTAGTTATCCCGTGGATTAAAAATAATTTTTAAAAATGTCAATTATACAGGGTGCTACAAATTCGAGGTACGAGCATTAGTAATAGATACGAACATGGTTAAATTGGAGCAAAGTTGCGTATTGGGATGCACCAAGATGCCATCAAAAAAGTTTTAAAAATTTCAAGGATTGCTGTGTTTTTTGGAAAAAACTGATTTTTTTGAAAATCAATTTTATTTTTTCCTGTCGTTATTTTTTAGAAAATCAAAAAACTAATTGCACATTCTCATAGCCACTTTATTAGGGCTATCTGAGAGTATTTTTAGAATTTTAAATTAGCTGATAATTTGTGAGATTCATATAGGCCAACTTAATTTTTTTAAATACGGACCTGCATTTTTTATTTCTGATTTTGAAAGAATTCGGTCTCCTGAGTACAATGATATGCAACACTTCTTATTTTTTTGTTTCCGGCATTCAAACACAATTTATTTAAACTAATTTCAAGTCCGGCACGGTTTTTTAAATTATTTAATCTGATTATATTCATCGCAACAATATTGATCGGCGCTAATTAACATTGAATAAGGAAAATCGAGCAATTGAAAGATTCAAATAAATAATATCCAGGTCAGCAGTATCCAGTATTTAATGATATTATTTTTAACTTTTTTATTGTGAATTTAAAATCTCAGTGTACGATCTAATAATTTGCATAATATTAATCGTAGTTATTATAAACATTAGCGTAATTAGCAATTTATCCTGGGGTGGGCCTGTGGGGGGAGGGGGGGGGGCTGGATTTGAGCCCAGGGGGTCCTAGGGCTTTTGTTTTGTTTTAAAGGAAAAATAATTTTAAAAAACACATTTTTTGAATAAAACGTTTACATGAATTTCTCTATCAATAAATTTCATAGACTTAGTTATCAAACCGTGTTCCAGAAAATTACTTAAATACCTACAAATTTTCTAAAAAAAATAAAAATTAACACATTTATTGAACACAACATATAACATAATATTAACTAAACAAAACTAGAAAACGTCATTTTTACTGCATCACAAGCAAATAAAAATTAATACGTAGCCAAGAGTCATAATTCAGGATTTCTCTGGGTGGTGCCCAGCAGTACCTGTGGGGGGGGGCCGGCACCCCTGTAGTTACGCCAATGATTATAAATAAATTAACTTCTACAAACAAGTTTATACTGCTCTACCATTTCCAATCCATCTTCCGGGGAAATTATTTGATTGTTTATATTACATTATATTTATATTATTTTGTTGCATTTCATTTTCCGTATTCAATGTTTTACCCCAAGTCATTATTAAGTTTGAAAGTTTATCAATGTTATAAAGATGAGTAGATTAAATATTAAAAAAACAGAGCCGGACTTGAAAATAGTTTAAATAAATTGTGTTTAAATTTAAAGTGTCGTTACTTTTCGTCGTTCTCGGACAGGAACAAAAATGACAGTAACGACAGGAAAAAATAAAATTGATTTTCAAAAAACTCAGCGATCCTTGAAATTTTTAAAACTTTTTTGATGGCATCTTGGTGAGCATCCCAAAACGCAACTCTGCCCCAAATTACCCATGTTCGTATCTACTACTGTTACCGAGATACCAATGCTCGTACCTCGAATTTGTAGCACCCTGTATAGAACTTTGGAAAAATATAAATGGGATTGGCCAATTTAGAACAAGTAAAAACTTTAATAAAGAATGCATTTTTTTTCTAATATGTTAATAATACAATGTGTTTCGCTTGTAAAGACGATCGTGAAACATCCTCCTCCTCCTTCCTATTATTCTATTTGAGTATGGTGACATTATGATATCGCATTTATCGGGAAACATACTGTATAGTAAATAATGTATATATCATTATGGCGGGTTTTAAAAAAATACTTTTTTGTTTATAGATTTTCTCCTAGTGTCAAAAAATCCAGAATTCTTTTCAAGAACTCTATAGATACTCATTTTTTATTTTAAGAAATATTTAACGAGAGGAAAAAAAAGAGTAATAGCTAAATTTGCTCTGTTATGGTATTTCTGTTCGCGATACAGGGTTATTCACCTTTATAGTACTACTGCAATTTATTTCGAAATGGAATAAAGCCAACGCTACCGCGGTTACTCTGCCGTCCTTTTTTTGCTTCTTTTTCCACCAGTAAAATCAAACTATTTCCGTCTATCGTTGGAACTTATCTCAGCCAAAATCGCCTTCCAGAGGTCGTGAACTGTAACCACGTTACCTTTCTTTCCACCTTATCAGCATCGTTTGTTTGGATCTCAGAGAAATAAGTAAGTTTAGAGGCACCCTAACATACCTATAAGTAGGGTTTTTAATTTTCGGGATCGGTATTCCATTTTGAAATCCCGGTATTAGAATCTATAATTCCAGGATCCCGGAATTGACTATGAGAATGAGAAAATTACTCTGAAGAAATACTTAATAAAAATGCAGCTACATAATCAAAAAGAAAATGAGAAAAGAGCTTTATCAATGAACTAATAGTTATTTTTTATACAAGACGATAATGCAATTTTATCGTCGTATAGAAAACAATATTTATTTCCATAGCGAGTTACGTTTTAAAAAATATTCAGAAATTATTATTTCAAGGAATTTAACAAGTGGAAAAAATATTTTGCTGGGTTGGCGTTGGTTTCTATGTAATTTGATAAATAAATAAAGCTGTCTCTTTAGTTGTCAGTTTTGAGTCAATATTTTTTAATTCTCTTTCGTGTCGATCTTTGGTGTCGATCATGTGTCGATTGCTGTTTGAATTGGAGCCAGAAATGGCTCAAAACCAAATAAGTAAATTACTAACAGATATTCGGGCTGAGGCGACAAACGTCATATCCAAACTACTTCCATTTAAATCCCGAATAACTTATGAAAAGGAATACAGAAATTTTCAAAAATGGAAGCAATTAAAAAACGTGCGAGAAGAAATAAAGTTTTTAACCTATCCTCGCTGTTAAAGTATCATTTAACCTACCCATGCGGTTAAAGTATTATTTTATCTACTATTTTTGATAGATATAAGGTAATTTTAACAGTTACTATGGAAAAAATAGACAAAATAAAGTAACATTCATATTTCGTAAGTAAAAAAATACAATTCTTGTTGCAAAAAAATATATAGCAAACACTAATGTACCTATTCTCTCTGGCAAACACGGATATATGAGATAGCGATAAACCTCTAGGTTTACTTGTTTCTCTGAATTGTGGATTGTTTGTTATTGTGCCTTCTTCTTTTTTTTTTCTGCTGCTGGCTCTACACGACACAGGAAAATGCTAATTCGCAGCGCGGCATAGACACGCCGAGGTCGTCTATTTTTTATCCTCTTGTTTAGAGAATTTTGCATTACAATTGGCATTATGTTATGTTGTTGGAACACTGGCTTGTCGTGAAAAAATCCATTTAGCCACCGAAACAGAAATTTAGATTTTTTTTGTAAAACGTCTGAGTAGAATCCAAACGGCAACCGCAGCTTGTCAGCTGCTTGATGTACTTATTTTTTTAGTTATATTACTATTAAAATTTAAGTTTATTTAATATTAAATATATTTTTGAACACCCTGTATACATCGGTCCAAATTTCTGTACAGCTAGTTTAAGATACACGCTATATCAATATATTGTGGGCCTATGCAAAATGTACAATGCCTTTTGTACCATTTAGGATCAAATGTATGACTATTGTAGAATGTAGAATGTAGAATGTAGAATGTTTAGAAGGGGAGTTAATCACCGCGACCTTATAGATCTATTGTGTGTTCCCCTTTCTTGAGTTATAACGAGTTATAACTCGTCATACAGTCTCAGGGCTTTAGCAAAAGCCAGTATCTGAGACGGCTCCACAGAGGCTAGCTCTCCATCCTCGACATTAGACATACCAAGGTTCATGGCACGAATGGTCGTCGTCTTGGCGCACTCAGTGATAAGGTGTTCTGGTGTTTCCCCATTTTCCCCACAAAATCTGCATTCGCCGTTGTTTCTCAGTTTCAGCCTACTGAGGTGTTCGTTGAGGAGAAAGTGTCCTGTTAGAAACCCCGTGACAATCCAAAGATTGTTTTTACTTAAATCAAGGAAAACCTTTGATTTTTCTCGGTCGTAAGTTCTGAGGAACTTTTTCGAGTGTCTTAGACCGTTGGAGGACACCCATTCTATATTACGGATGGAGTCTTCCAGATTCTTCAGTTCCGCTTTCAGTTGGTTCCCGTTAGGAAAACAGAACGGTTCTGGTCCAGTTAGTGGAGTGTTCGCTTCTTTTCTAGCTAGATCATTTGCTTTTTCATTGCCTTCTATCCCTTGGTGAGCAGGCACCCAAACTACACCGACTTTATTTTCTTTGCCTAATTTGTTAAGCTTCTCTAGGCATTCTTTGGCCAACTTCGAATTGATGGTTACTGAGTTGATCGCGTTAAGTGCTGCTTGACTATCGGATAGGATGGCAATTTCCTGTTTTCGATAGTTTCTATCTAAGATAAATTGTACGCATCTTTCGATAGCGTAAATTTCTGCCTGAAGGATACTGGGGTAGGTGCCCATTAGTTCGGAGTATTTAGTTTTCGGCCCAAATACTCCTATCCCTGTCCCTGCTTTGGTTTTGAAAGCATCAGTATACCAAGTGATGGTATGGTCTTTTATATGCTGAGTAAGCGTTTCTTTCTTCCAATTCTTTTTATTACTCAATACTACAGTGAGGTGTTTCTCAAAGTTGTAAATTATTGGTATGTCATCCACTGGGAGGTGGAGAAGTGGAATTTTATTTTTGAGGGTGTTCCAAGCCCCCGACCTGAAAATTCTCCCAGTACTGTTTCCGTCAATGACCATTCTAATCATTGTCGCATTGGCATAACTGCCGACGACGATGTGCAGTGGTGTTAGGTCTAGAATGACCTCCATTGCTGCTGTTGACATGTTCTCATGGCACCTGTGATGCAGATACATGCCAGTCTCTTTACTTTGCACAGGTTTTGCCTTGCTGTACGTTGCTCTAGTTTTGTATACCAAGCAACTGCTCCATAAGTAATCATGGGTCTTACTATCATGGTAATACAACCAGCGCAAAATGTTAGGGGCGCAGCCCCACCTATTTCCCCCCAGTCTTCTGCATATCAGAGAGTCTTTGTGGCTTTGCTAGTAATGTTCTTAATATGCCTGTTCCAGAGAAGTTTACTATCCAGGGTTATTCCCAGATATTTCACTTCCAGCGATGGCAGTATTTCCTTTCCATCTAGATACATTCTTTTCAAGTTTTTCAAACTTCGCTTTCTGGTGAATGGCACTACTGCTGTTTTATCTGAGTTAATACTCAGCCCGACAGTCCTGCACCATCTCTCAGCGATGCGGAGTCCTCTTTGGATAATATCACACAGGGTGCCTTCGTGTTTCCCCCGTGCCATGATGACTATGTCATCTGCGTACCCTATGCAGTGTATTCTCGCTAGAGTTAATTCTTCCTGTAGTTCATCCACTACCAAGCTCCACAGTAGGGGGGAGGTCACTCCACCTTGTGGAGTTCCTTGCGTTGTTTTAACAACTACAGTTTTGGTACACCTTTGGTACATGAACAGCCTCTGCTGTTCATGTTGAGAACATTTCCCAAAACCAGCGAATTATCATACTGTTCACCCCTCCTGATTCAAGAGATCGCTTGACCACCTTGTGAGGTATATTGTCAAACGCCCCTGCAATGCCCAAGAAGGCACAAAGTGCTGTTTCTTTGCTATCCAGGCTTGCCTGTATTAGCTCAGTTAACTGGTACAGAGCAGTTTCTGTGTATCTGCCCGCTCTATATGCATGCTGACTATCGTGCAGTGGTTTAGATGATTTACTCTAATATGGTTGTCCACTACTTTCTCCATCGTTTTTAATATGAACGATGTGAGACTAATAGGCCTAAATGATTTGGGGTTAGCCCAGTCAGGTTTGCCTATTTTGGGTATGAATATTACTTTCGCTCTTCTACAGATGGTTGGTATATATCCCATAGCTAAGCTGCTTCTTGTAATGTTTAATAGATGGTGTGTAGCTATTTCCTCACCCTTCTTTAGAAGGGCAGGAAAAATCCCATCTATTCCTGCTGTTTTATAAGGCTGAAAGGTGTCAATAGCCCATTTCAGTTTTTGTTCTGTTATTACTAGCTTCGCCATCTCCCAGTCTTCCCTGTGAGGATTGTGGGGTTCGGTCGGAGCTACTTGCGTATCAATAGATATGCTACCTGGAAAGTGTGTATGAAGTAGGAGGTTAGCTCTCTCTTCATCTCCTTCCGTGTAGCTTCCGTCAGGTTTCTTAAGTGCCATGTTGGGGATGGGCCCACTCTTGGCCATAGCTTTGTGTAGCCTAGCTGCATAAGTAGTTGAAGTGATGTTTTCGCAAAAGCATCTGAAGTCAGACCGCTTTGCCCTTCTAATCTCCTTATTATACTCAGTTAATTTCTCGGCGTAGAGCTGCCATTCGCCGCTGGGTTTGGCTCTGTTGAAGAGTCGTCGAACCTCCGATCTAAGATTGTCTAGCTTTTTGTTCCACCAGGGATTGTTGTTACTTTTTTGTATGCCCTTACTTGTGGGGCAACTAGATTCATATGCATCCAATATTGCACCACTGACTTCCTTTGCGTACCATTCTAGATACAGGTGGTTCCTAGCCCTACCTGCATCTATTTGGTCCAGGTTGTCTACGAGCTTGGTGTGGTATAGTTCCCAATCGGTTTTTCTTGGATTCCTTCGAATTTCAGTTTGGAGTATGATTCCTCCTAATTTGAACTCGATGATTCTGTGATCTGATAGGGAAGGTTCCGTTGAAACCCTCCAATCTTTCACGTAACTAGTTACACTAGCACTCCCGATTGTTAAATTTAATACTTCCGCCCGCGTTTTTGTCACAAACGTGGGGGTGTTCCCTATATTGAGAACTTCAACATTGTATGCTAAGAGGAATTCTAGTAAACACTCACCTCTAGTGTTAGTATTAGTGCTTCCCCATACCTCATTGTGCGTATTGGAGTCACATCCCAATAGCAGAGGTAGTCGCCGTTGGCTGCAGAATCGCACGAGCTCCTCTATTTCCGGAGGCGGTGTCTGCCCATCACCCGGAAAGTATGCAGAGGCAATCACGATATTTTTGCTACACCCTCGATATTAAGTTGAACCATGATTGGAACAAGATCCCGGGTTGTAAATTCTGAAACACATGTGTAGTTAATGTTGTTTCTTATAAGAATACAGGCTCGGGGAAGTTCCTGCCTGTTATCATATATTACACTGGAATTTTTTCCAGACAACCCTTTAATTTGTCCCTGGTACACCCAGGGTTCCTGGGCTAGTACCATTACATATTGGTTTTTCTCAAAGAGTCTTGTGATTGTGGCAGAAGACCCTTTTGCATGGTGCAGGTTTATTTGGGATATCCCATGCATCAGGTTTCTGGGGTAGGTAAGGGTCCCCCTGTTGTAGGGAGGACAGGGTATTTCCCATCCCCCCCTGGCAACAGATGTTCCTCCTCCGTGGAGTGGTCATCAACCTCCTCCGAGGATATACACCCTTTCACGGCTGGAGTTACGCCAACCGTGTCCTTCACAGTCGAGGAGCTTGTCTCCGGCTGAGGTACTTGTGAGTTGGAGGCTGGAGTATTTGTCTCCATTTTCTCCCCCTCTTTAGCTTGTTCTTTTCTTGGACCTGATACCGGTACCGTCCCGAATCTATAATAGAGGTTATATCCTTCTTTCTCTATTGCCTCCTTGGATTTGAGGTCAATTCCTATTGTGAGGACCTGACCATGGCCCTCCTCCTTCGAGTTGAGGACTCGCCAGCTCGATGTACTCACATTCTCGTTCTGAGCTTGGATAAGGTCTAGCAGGTAGGCGGTGTCTTTCCCCTTGCTTCTTGGCAGAAAGACCGTGATGGTTGTCCCTTTAGGGATGTTTTCTCCCCTCATTGCAACCAGTCCCGGCCCCTGCCAATTTTTAAGCTTAGGTGCCGTTTCCACCAACCAATCCGCCGATTTTTCAGATGCACAATCTATGAGGATCATGCCCACCCTAAAGTGTATCCCCGCAAAGCGCAGCTGACCCACACTTTGTGGATCGTTGCGTCGCAATCCGCTCGCTACTACTTCGTCCAGTATCGCCTCTTCTAGAGCCGTTTGCTGCTCGGTAGTCAGTACAACCTCAGGATATTCCTTTGGAAGCACCGCAATTTTCACTTGTCCAGCAATAGCGGCATAGCTAGTGATACGTCCCTGCTTGCCTCTCGGTGTGGGACGGCTTTCCATCCTGGCTTTTTTCTCTCCTTGACGGAGCAAAGGGGAGAGGTTTTCGCTCCCTCTCTTGCCCTTTGGTGGAGATGCGCCAGGTTGTTTCTTGGTTCCTTTTTCAAGGAGAGTTTTGGCTTTTGCTTCCTCCGGAGCAAGTCCTTCGTGGAGCAGCCGGAGGTATCTCCGTACTTGTGCTCCGCTAAGACCTACTCTCAGCGGATCGTCTAACCCGCCTGGTTGACCCAAGCCTGGTAGACGGAACGGTAACTGGTGTCGCTTGTTAGGTCTAGAGGTGGACTCCCGAACCTTACTAGAAGAGGTGATAGCTTGTGTACCATTGTGGAGGCTGGCCATAAAATTTAAGTTTATTTAATATTAAATATATTTTTGAACACCCTGTATACATCGGTCCAAATTTCTGTACAGCTAGTTTAAGATACACGCTATATCAATATATTGTGGGCCTATGCAAAATGTACAATGCCTTTTTTACCATTTAGGATCAAATGTATGACTATTGTTTACAGTCCCGCAATTTTGCCGATCCGCGGGATTGACTGCTTTAATCAGTCAATGCTTTTTATAACTACTAGTGGGTAAATGAATTTCTAGATATATTACGAATTTTCTTGGAGCTTTAGTTTCGGAGATATACATTTAATCGGACATTTTTAAAAAAAATTAATTTTATTTTTCAGAAACTATTAGAGACAGAGTTTACCAAAAATGCTTTTATAACTACTAGTGGGTAAATGAATTTCTAGATATATTACGAATTTTTTTGGAACTTTAGTTTCGGAGATATAAATTTAATCGGACCTTTTTAAAAAAATTAATTTTATTTTTCAGAAACTATTAAAGTCAAAAGTTAAAAGTTTGTACTAATTGAAAATGACTACCACTAATTTTGCCACTAAACTACCACTAAACTTCTACACTAATTGAAACCACTAATTTATTCCGCTAATTTTAATGTTCTGAACGAAGTTTTAGGGCCAAGCAAGGTTTAGCCTTGCTTTAGCAAGGGTTTACATTAGTTCATACTTTGCCAAAACGTTGTTTATATTAAATAAAGATACTAGAAGTTCTAATTTTTTTAGTTTCAATACTACGAATTACTGTCTACTGTATTATAATAAATATTCACAATAACCTTTATTACTCGCTTTATTACTTTTTGCTAATATGAAATATACGATCAAAAATAAAGTGTACATACAGCAACATAAGCAGAAGGTACAGATGCCGCTTGTTCCAAAGTCCAATAATCTGGAACGTTCCACGTAAATATTGGATCAGTTACTGTTTGTAACGCTATCGCATTATTTGACAATCCCATAACTCGTTTTCCTTCTTTAGTTATACTAGCGTATTCTATTCCTGTTGAACTAAATTCTCTCGATCTGTTTCTCGAGTGGGACTTTTCTGAAACCGCCATATTTGTGATGCCACCATAATAGACATACACATATTGAGAGTCATTCCAGAGTCTAAAAAATTTACACAAATTAGGAAGTTCCTATATGGAAGTACAATAAACATAATATCATACTTTAAATAAAATATACAGGAGAAACAGATATAGGAATCCAAGAACCTAATTCTAAAACCACAAGGAAACGCTAATGCTTAGCTGGCAAAAATAAGG
Organism: Sitophilus oryzae; assembly: GCF_002938485.1. Taxonomy (NCBI): domain Eukaryota; kingdom Metazoa; phylum Arthropoda; class Insecta; order Coleoptera; family Curculionidae; genus Sitophilus; species Sitophilus oryzae. Next base: position 203,969 of record NW_022147008.1, read on the forward strand.
ATTAAAAGAGCCAGTCTCTTTTAGCTGTCAAGTGCTACTAGAACCAAAGGAGATATAGCTGTCAAGTGCTACTAGAACAAGCTCCACCTGTATGAAAGAACTTCCCAAGCCCCAAGTCTGACGTTACAGACTGCTTTAATCTGAGATTTTGGTGCGGGATTGCATTCCCTAGCTATAACGTACCATATCCGTGAATCGCCCTATACAGGGTGAGTCTTAAATAAGTGCAAATATTTTAAGGGGTAGTATATTTTGGCCCCAGAAATATGAGGATTTTTTGTGCAATTTTTTTTGAAAAAATCTGAAATTTTTTTAGTTTTTAGTTAAAAAACATAATTTCTTTATAATATGGTAACTAGGGTTCAGAACCGGAAATTCCCGGTTCTTTTGAGATATCAAAGAACCGGGATTCGAAATTATTAATTCCCGGTTCTTTCGGTACCTTCGGGACTCGGTAACAATAACTAAAAAATTATTCTTTTATTACGTGAGCAAGTAGTGATGCCCTTTTTCATTGTTCTTGCTTCTTTGAAATTTCTGTAATGTTTATTAGCAATTATTATAATAATAATAAATAAGTTTAAATATGTTATTTTATTATTTAGTACAATGTGTTGTTCAATGTATTAGTTATCCAATGAAAATCACCTAACCAATATATTACTACGCAACATACACATTAATGTTAAAATTAAACTTGCTATAAATTCAAAAAAAGTTGTAGTAAATCTTGAAATAGATAATAACATAAAAATATGTCATTATGTATTTTTTCCGCATTTCTTCCCGTCAGAAGATTTTCAGATACAGAAGAATTGTACTTACACGAAATGTGAAATATTCTTTTCAAGCAAATTTTTACTCGATGATCAATTTTCTTATTTTATTTTATTGTGAACTCATATTTTCCTAAATACATCTCTGTGCAAACTATGGCGAGTGATCAATTTTTTATTTTATTTTATTGTGAACTCATATATTTCATTATTATACAGCTACGTCAGTGGTCACGAGATGCGAGAACAAGGTCGTATAAAGTGGCAGAAAAAGAACAAAGGATTTGATAAGGAGTCAAGCTACTAGTTTCCTTATACTATGGTAATATTACAAGAAGTTGGCGATTTTAAAAGATAAATTTGCAATGAATAAGAAAATTTACTATGAGATACATATTTTTTAAATAAATTCACAAAGAATATTGGTGAATCTAAATATATACATATATTATAACATGTTTACATACATGCCACAAATTAGCCATACAGGGTGTCATTGAAATGATGTAAAAAAAACCTGGGGTTGATAGTACTCCTAAAAATAGTAAAAAAAGTTCCTATAAGTATAGGTCGGAAAATGCATATTAAGGGAGGTAGGGGCACTGAAAGGGTGAATTTATAAAACGGTTGTTTTGAAATTGTAGGCTTAAAAAACGAGATAAAATTTCGAAAAAAAATTCTCTGCCATAAATTTTGACCCTAAATCAAATGGTGATACTGAAAAATTATTTGGAAAAGCGGAAAGGGTAGTTTTTGCAAGGGTAGGGGATTGTTTCGTGAATAACTTTTTTGAGGTTATTTTTTTTGCAACGTGGGTTCATTTTTTGAAAACTACATACTTTTTCCTACAAAAAAGGTACTCTTGTTGCACATCGTCCAGAGCGATGGTTTTCGAGAAAATTGAAGACAAAGAGTTCGCTCTGATGGGTTGCTACCTGGTTAATCAACATAAACTTATGAAAGTTCTGGCGGTTCAAAAAGTAACCAAGTAGTTATCAAATAATTAATTGAAAAATCAAAATTTCATGATTTCTAAAACATCTAATTGCTTTAAAAACGAAATAATCCAATTACCAAAATTCCTTATTAAAATAATGAATTCCTTAATTCATTCAGAGTAAATGTTAAAGCGACCACCATTCATTTCAATGTAGAACATCTGATCTTCTTCTCCACGATCTGTGTACCCTGTGGAATATTCTTGGTGTTGTCCGAATTTAATTGGAACAGTCAATAATGCGTTGCCGCAGTTGCTCTTCAGTATCGGCACTGAGTAAACCAAATTTTTTTAAAACCAAAAAAGTTTATTTCGTTTTTAAAGCAATAAGATGTTTTAAAAATCATGAAATTCTGATTTTCCAATTAATTATTTAATAACTACTTGGTTACTTTTGAACCGCCATAACCTTCATAAGTTTATGTTGATTAACCAGTTAGCAACCCATCAGAGCAAACATTTTGCCTTCAATTTTCTCGAAAACCATCGATCTGGGCGATGTGCAACAAGTACATTTCTTGTAGGAAAAAGTATGTAGTTTTCAAAAAATGAACCCACGTTGCAAAAAAATAACCTCAAAAAAGTTATTCACGAAACAACCCACTACCCTTGCAAAAACTACCCTTTCCGCTTTTCCAAATAATTTTTCAGTATCATCATTTGATTTAGGGTCAAAATATATGGTAGAGGATTTTTTTTTGAAATTTTATCTCGTTTTTTAAGCCTACAATTCCAAAACAACCGTTTTTTAAATTCACCCTTTCAGTGCCCCTAACTCCCTTAATATGTATTTTCCGCCCTATATACTTATAGGAACTTTTTTTATTATTTTTAGGAGTACTATCACCGCCCGATTTTTTTTACACATTCAATGACACCCTGTATACAGCGATTTTTCGACGTTTTGAATCAGATTTTTCAACGAGTTGTAAAACTAAAGAACGGATGGTAAATTTACTACAATAATCTGGGGCAAGAAATAACCCTCAATATTGTTATTAATTTCACAAATTAATTTTTTCAGCGTACCCTCATTCCCATCTTACAAAACTTTACACCGAGAAACTTTAAATCACACCCTGTACAACTGTAGTCGACCTTTCTTTCATTTTCCACCCCGTCGCATCTTCTTCATTCTTACCATTGTTCCCACAGTGCCGGCTACGATTCGCGGAACGCGTCACGTCCAAATGGTACCCCGCGCGGTACCTGTTGGTTCGACGCACCGCGCCTACTTGAGATGGCACCCCGCCGCGCCATTGTCCGAAGGGATGGATGGATAATCTCTATTCTTTCTTTGGGACTGGTCGCTTTTTTGCCTTGTCTGCGGCGTATGAGTGTACCGTTGAAACCGTTGTGTTGTATGGGTTGCGCTTTCTGTGTTGGCTGTTCTTTCTATGTCTTTTGGAGAAAGGAGGTATTGTTAGGTTTGGCGCCACTGACTCGATTTTCTTTCAATTCTCGGTAGAGAGATATAGAGAATTCAATTTGTTTTAAATAAAAAACTGTATCTTATTAAAATTATTTTTTTTTTGTTTCGTGGCCCATATGAAAAATTTTGATATGAATACAGGGTCCGGCAATAGTGCGTCGGGCATCTGTAGCTCCTAGAACAAAAAAACTTGAGAATTTTTTAAGTGCAAACGTAAAGTATGTACGAGGATGTATGTTAGGATAATATTTTAACTTCTATAGGGTGGCATAGAAAAGTGTGAGTGGATTGGGATGATATTTTTTTAAAAGAACATCTTGTATATTATTGCATTTTTGGCGTCCTTTCAGATCACTTTACATAATCCTAAGATATGAATAAATAAGTTTCGATACTTTTAGAGATATTAATAAATAAAAAATATATATTTTTTCAACCTTTCTTAAAAATTATTACAAATACAAGAACTGTCATGAAATCAAAAACTATATTAGGAATTTATTTTAGATAGCCTATACTTACTTTGCTACGAATATCGTAAATCTTAAGTCATATAGGGTGTTTAAAATTATACGTTAAACTTTCTAAGATATAAAATAATGTTTCTTTGTTTTTTAAATGGACCACCCTGTATATTATTTTTTTTATTAAATGGAGAGCTAAAAAATGAACATTTTTTGTATTTAAAGTATTTCAAAATTTTTAATGGTTTCTCAGATACACGCAGCAATATTTCAATGGCTCTTTCAACGGTAAAATACGAGAGAAAAATGATTGGGTGGCTGTCATAAAAATTTACTGTTGAAAATGCCATATGAAATATAAAACCGCGAATATCTGCGAAACCGGTAAAAATTTTGAAATACTCTAAATACAAAAAATGTTTATTTTTTAATTCTCCATCTACTGAAAAAATAATATACACGGAGTTCCGTTTAAAAAAAAGAAGAAAACTTGTTTTATATTTTAGAGAGTTTGGCGTAAAATTTTGAACATCCTGTATGATTTACGATTACCATATTTACAGCAATGTAAGTACAGACCATCTAAAGTAAACACCTAATATAGTTTTGATTTCAGGACAGTTCTTGTATTTTTAATAATTTTTTTAGGAAAGGCTGAAAAATATGTAGTTTTATTTATTTATTAATATCTCTGAAACTATCGAAATATATTTACTCGTGTCTTAGAATTATGTAGAGTGATCTGAAAGGAAGCCAAAACTGCAATAATATACAGGGTGTCCCATTAAAAAAATCATCCCGATCCACTCATACTTTTTTGAGCCACCCTATAGAAGTTAAAATATTTTCCTGAAATTCTTCCTGGTACATACTTTAGATTTGCACTTATTTGCACTAAAAATTCACAATTTGTTTATTCTAGGAGCTACAGATGCCCGACGCACTATTGCCGGGCTATTATACAACCGTTGTCATAATATAAATTGTTCTATGCCCAAGTCTTTTCAGAGAAGCGTTTAAAAAAAATTACTCTCAAAGGGGTGGATGGATAATCTCTATTCTTTCTTTAGAACTGAACTTTTTTTCTCTAAAATTTTTTTGTATATCGCGGCGTTGTGTTGTAGGTTGTTTTTGTATACCTTTTAAGGAAGAAGAACTTTGTTAATTTGGCGCCACTGACTCTATTGATACATTATATAAATAAAATTCTCTGTAAAGCGGCCCATACATTATCAATTGTTTGATAAGTTTCAAGAATGTTTGAATTCTTTTGTGCAACAGGCGTTTGCGCAGCGCGTTGTGTAGTATATGTGTGTGTTGCGCTTCGTTGTGCAATATTTTAGTTCTTTCATCCAAATTCTTTGTTTTCTTTTTCGTTTTTTGGTATCATTGACATCATCTAGGGTATATACGATATACGATAATAATTGACGCAATGGCAAGTAAGGACATGCTTGTTTCTCAAACAATGCACAACTTTTAATAAAAAGTTTGATCAAAATTTTACTAAATGCATGGGTGATGCAGTTGTGCAACGGAACATTGCGCATCGCTTTGTTGCGCAACTTGTTTGATAGTGTATGAACCGCTGAATCAGTTGTGCAACGCATCGCTTTGTTGCGCAATTTGTTTGATAATATATGGGCCGCTTAAGGCTATTCGAAAATCCAGTGTAAATGCAGATGAAAAATAAAACATTGTTCTAATAGTCTCTTCTTAAAAGATTGAACAATTTAAAAAAATAAATGTATTTTTATCTTTGCTGCAATAACTGTGTACATTATTCCGGGATAGTTTGTTGTTAGTTACCTTTACACTTTACGCCAATTCCATCTACTATAAACGCCAATTAAAGCGTCGTTTATCGTCAATCAAGTCAAACTACTTGGCCAATTGGGCCATTATTCAATGACTGGTGCTGTTGTACGAGCAAAGACCTTTGTTTGCGTGTTATCCGGCCCAAATTGCAATGCCAGTTCGGGTGTACTTGATTTTGGTGCATTTTGGGGACACTTAAGTGCTCTATAAGTACATATTAAATACTATTCCATCAAAAACATAGAATATAAAAAAAGCAATGGAATTCTACCATTATAAAAAGTTGTGAGATCTCATGTAAACCCAAGTCAGTTTACTTTTCCATAATTTTGTTATAAATTGTTATACAGGGTATTCAAAAAACATGTGCCATCTCTTGTGGAGAGATTCCTCACGTAAAAATAAGATTTATTTTTCATATCAACATAGGTCCGATTCTGTTTTGTTTCGTAGCTACAGGGTGTTAAGGTCTTAATATTTTTTTGATTTATTATAATTTTCTTGCAAGTACTTTTAGTGATTCGAATGAAATTTTGAGAGTAAAAGTTGCTATAAGTGCTACATATTTTAATACTAAAAAAGTGTCGATAAATTTATCAGGGACGTGCATATGGGTTATCACTGGAATATTTAAAAAAAAAAACATGTGCGCCACTGACTTTTTTTCTTTTGATATCACAATTGTGTAGGCCGTTTAATGCCAATTAAAAGCAATTTCTCAATATTTTGTCGAATTCGGCCTCCTTGGTGAGATAAGCGCCATTTGTATTTTAGCAGTTAAATTACAAATTAAAATACCCAACAGAGACATTTATTTTAATAAATATGGGTAATAGCCTTTCCATTATCAAAGAACCTGAGGAACTTGAGCAATACAAACATTAAATATAAGTTTACATGATTTATTTCTTTTAGTTAAGCTTCCTAGTTGTGATAAATAGTTTTTTTTTACTTTCTAGTCAACTTTTTCGTATCTATCTTCCCAAAGAACCTCACTCCGTCTCTGTGACCTATCCGAAATATACCCCGTATCGTTTTCAAGAGGCCTTCTCGGTCTTTAGGGCCCCATTGTGCGTGAATAATGCCCGGGGAGTTCTTTAAGAAACCATTAGGCCCCACGCAACGGGGGGCGCCGCTCCGCACAATCATGCGAAGGGACCCAGAAGTGTTTTTCAGAAAAAAAAGATCAAGCCTTCTTTTGTTAGTGTGTATGTGTAAGTAGTATGGGTGGAATGGACAAGATGGAAACAATGTGGGAAGGTTAATAGAAGCATTGATGTAAAAATGGATGAATTAGGAAGGTTATTTTTAAGTAGAAGAATATTACATGATATAGGTATCAAGTAGGGAAGGATTTTATCTCTTCCTAGAGTTCTTTATTATTAATTACTACAGAAATAAAATGTCTAATATTAATACTAAACTCCCCGGCAAAAAATTCTGCCCCTTTAAATTTTTTACTAAGTTTGATGCTTCATAACTTTTTAATTTGTAATCCAATTTTTATGATAATGGTATTAGTTTGTAGATAAATTTGTTGCAATTATTTTTTATTATTTTACTGGCTTCTATATTTTGGTTAGGTGAGTTTATACCGGAGTAAGTCAAAACTTAGTTTTTTTGCAATAAATTCAAAAGACCTTGTGGAAAAAATGGGACAGGCATTTTGGATAAAGAAAACACTTTCCTATAATCTTAGATGTATTCATAACATATTTTTTTAATTATCCCATTATCTCTATTCTTTTATGAGCTACACATTTTTAAATAAAGTACCTGCTCATATTTTTACAAACTTGAATTTCTTGCAAATGGAGCTTTCAATGCCCACCAGGGGTGGATGGGCCATATGGGAAAACGGGAAAATTCCCGGTGGGCCGGTGGGAAAATGGGCCGGTGGGCCGGTCCCGATCAGAGCTCAAAAAAATTGGATTAGCAAAAATTAAATGGTTAATCTTCTAACTAATGTGACGTAAGATCCTTATTGACTCCATAACTAACTATATAATCAATTTTCATCAGTATAATCGTCAGTTGCTTTTAAACATAAACACCAATTTGTAAAATAACTTTTATAAAATGTCTTTCTCTGGGACACTTATAATTTTAATAATCATCTGTTGTTTGTTCGGTTTGAAAATTTTTATTATACAAAGTGAGTCTATAAGGAACAAATATTTTCAGGGCTGGTAGATCTCAATAAAATAAATATAATATATTTTCTTTATCGAGTTTCAAATAAGTCCAATCGAGTTATTAAAGTTTGTAAATTAAAAAAAAATATATTTTTTTTAAATTTGAGCCACCTCAATTTTTCGGTATTTGCATCTCTTTTAGTGCCGTAATATCAGAGATTAAGAAACTATATACCGTGGGAAAATTTGCGGTGAACAGGAGTTCTAAAAAGTTTTCTAAAATATGCAGAAACATTTAAAAGAAAATGATCGATTTTTAACACCTTTTTTGCAAAAAAAAATCATAGACGTGTTCCTGGGGTCGAAATATACCACCCATGAAAATATTTGCACTTATTTAACACTCACCCTGTATAGTTTTACCCAATATTATTTTATTAATAACTAATAAATATGACTGACTGGCAGCAAAAAAGAAGAACGAATAGCATTAGGTAAATTTAAATAGTCTCGATCTAAATGTATACTAAGAATACGGTAGCGTAGATTGACAACTGGAGACCTCGGTGCAATATTTTTCGAGCTCCCCTTTGTAAGAAGGTAGACGAATTTGACGCAAACTCTGCGGCTGACGGAGAAAATATAGCTATGCTTGGCTTGAATTGGGGACGGAACTAAAAGTCAAGTTTAAATTGTTGTTTAAAATGTTGCTACAATGAATTTGCTAAAAATTACTGAGACAGCAGAGAAGAGTTAAATAAGGTGTAAACTAGATTAAGTAATAAAATATTAATATGTCTCAAAAATCCAAATATTCGTATTATAGACTGTAACATAACATTACATCAGAACACATTTATATCCACTGCCTAGGTATTACCTAGGTTCTTCTCGTTTGAGTCATGGCATTATCATCCAAGATGCCAAATGTGCAAAAGTATAGAGGAAAAGTTTCGTGATAAGAACTATATATATAATAACCTAAAAAATGCTCGAGTTTTAATGGCGACCGCGGTTCGTTCAGTTAAAAACACGTGTACACGAGGAGGCTGCTGCTGTAGCAGAAAAGAGAGAAATTTTTTCTACAATATGTAAGAAAGTATATACCCGAAAAGCTAAAAGAAATGTATTTCACAGAGGATTGGGTCAGCTGAACTGAATGAATCAGGAAGTCTTAAAGTTTCACAAAATCGTGACTCAGAATCCTAGCCTATTCAAGATCAAATTGCCCAACCCAATATTGGATCAGATGTCCGACCCAATATTGGTCTTTACGAAAATTTTAGATCAATTTCCAAAAAAAATATTTTTTTGCTCAAATTTTGAGAACCACTGGATCTTTTCTGGATTTTCTTTCTTGTAAATTTAATCTACTACCTATGTTGCCATATTATCAAGAAATTATGTTTTTTAACTAAAAACTAAAAAAAATCCAAAACATTTTTCAAAAAATTCCGAATTTTCAAAATTTTTTTTGCGAAAAAAAACTCATAGGCGTGTTTCTGGGGTTCAACTATACTACCAGTTAAAATACTTGCACTTATCTCTGGGACACCTTGTATTAATAAATAAAATATGTTTCTTCGTTATTGTCATTTTATTTTTGTGGATTTGGGCCGGTTGTCTGTTTTTCCCGGGGCGGTTTCCACTTCCCCATCCACCCCTGATGCCCACCATTATATTGGGGATGTCCTTCAAGAAATTGTCGTTTCATTTGCTCCTTTCGTTTTACATAGATATTAATATTATATACAAATTAAAATATTTTAAATCAGTTTATAGTGATGCATGATAATGCCAGGTCCTACGTTGCGCGAGGTCACGAGTTAGGAGCTAACGAGTACCTGGATGAGGTTGGACTACGAAGATTGGAATGCCATCCTTATAGTCCCGGCCCCAATCCAGTCGAACATTTGTGCGATGAACTTAAAAAGTGCTGTTCGTCCTCGTCGTATTCCACCACAAACTTTACAAGAGCTATGGCTAGCTATAAAGGAGATTCATCCGTTAATGCTAGTCTTAGCTCTTGTAAAGGGTTTTCTTGATATACATCAAGTTATAGATAAAGAAAGAATAACTACCCTTATTCATTCGATAAGACGAAGACCTCGAGCTGCGAGAGATGGACATACACGCTATTAAAATTATTGTTTTTGTCAATAAAAGAATCTCTGAAATCATTACTTTAGTTAAAAATATGTAGCTCATAAAAGCATAGAGATGAGAATAGAGATGAGAAAACGAAATGTTAGGAATACATCTAAGATTACAGGAAAGTGTTTTTTATCCAAAATGACCGTCTCATTTTTTCTACAGGGTGTTTTAGAATTTATTGCAAAAAACAACGTTTTGATTTACCCCGGTATAAACCCACCTAACAGAAGAATATTATACATTCACGCTTGAAATATGGAATTGTCATTTTGGGAAATTCTTCAGATATTAGTAGGATATTGATACTACAAAAAAGACTGATACGAACTATGTAAGGAATGCATTCGAAGGATAGCTGTAAGGGTGTATTTGTCCCAAAAAATATCTTAACTATTATTAGTATTTATGTCATGGAATCAGTGTTAGGTATTTGTAAGTGATAACAAATATCTATTTTTAGAATGCAATAGAGTAGAGATCATAATTTTGATACAAGATTGTACAAAAATTTAAAATCAGAAAAATGTAATTATACCTTTGTTACCAACAAAATGTAAAATTTAATGCTGTAAAAATTTACAATTATTTTCTCATAAATTAACGAACTAAATTATACAGTCAGCAGTAAAGTAGACCTCAAAATGTATTTAGCAAAAATTAAAGTAATGTACAACTAATTGTTAGACAGAAAATACATTCTAATAAATAACATAACACTGGAAATAGAAGAAGAATATATGTATATATTTAGGACAACTAATACACAGCTCAGGATCTCTACTATCAGAAATCAACAGAAGAATTAATTTAGCATGGAGTACATATGGAAGAAACTCAATCATATTAAAATCTAGAATGCCACTTTATCTAAAGAAGAAAACAATCGATGAAAGTGTATTAACACTTGCACAACGCTCGATAGAACGAAATAAGCTGGGAATAACAAAGAATGGCTGTAATGAAAAAATAGAGTGGATACCACAAAAGATCCAGGTAATAGATGTCATTTACAGAATCAAATCCCTGAAAGACACAGATAGACCACAAAAATTACAGCTTGATACCTACAAGGAATTAAAATACCTGGAAAGAGACACGAGCTAAAATGAGGTCATAATATTAGGAAATTAGCAGGGACCAACAATATACAGCAATGGGCCCAATTATACCAAGGGATTATCTAAATATGTGATAGAAGCTACACCATAACTGGAAATGGTTTAATAAGCTGAAAATGATGATGATAATAAAGTAAACTAGGTACTTAAAGTTCAGTTGAATGACTTTGTAGCACAGACATAAATCAATATTCTACTAAAAAGCTGTTTGAAATGTTATAACCTCAACCTTTCTGAACTAGTCGGTCGATCTTTGATCGAAAAATTTATTGAAAAATATCAATCGATAACGCGATTTACAAAAAATCACACGGTTGTTTATAAGCGGCTGTCCGCGTATACATTCATCACTAGATTACTATTGACCTCTAGTGACTGTCTATGTTATTAATATTAATTACATATTAATGTGCTTAAGATAAAACGGCATAATTTTCCACAAGACATCAAATATAGGCGGCAATCGCACTACTATATTTATATCTTCGAGAACGATGATCTTTAGGACCTTAGAGAAACAAGTAATCATAGAGGCGTTAGTATATAAATTAAAATATAAATAACAGATAACAGTTGCACGGTTTGTAGTCAATTGCACTATGCTAAAATGAGATAAAAGCACAGCAACGATGTGTCTAGTACAATACTTATTACTTCTCACTACGTTATGCTCCATAAAGAAGTTAGTAGATCTTTCGTCATGCACTTGAGAGATGTGTCAAAAGTTTTTTACAAGTACACGAGATCCACATTGTATGACTGAATCCTGATGGCCTTTTCAGAGGCTGTACTAGGTAAATATGCTTAAGGTGGATTGTCATTACTGTCCTTTACGAATCCGGTATAATCAGCAGCATACACTCTTGCCACTGAGCCACAGTTATTGGCGACAATAATTACAACAGGTATAATAAATAGAAAAGACTTAATATTTTTTTTATTTATTCATTTTCTCGTACCACAATAATATAAAAAAATAGTATTATATTCCTGCACATTAACGGGTATTCTCGTTGCTTATTATAAATTTACGTTTGATTGATATTCCTGTGAAATATGGCAACATTACAAGATGTCCTCTACGATTACTTATTTCGCTTAGTTTATAACAATGTTGCTCATTTCGTTAAAAATAATAACAAATACTAAGAAACAGGATCAAAGTACAGAGTGACTGAAAATAGATTATTATAGATCGCCATAACGTTGATATAATTGTCTGGAGTAAAATAATCTTCCTGTTTTTATATCTACTTTTACTCATTACTGGTAAATAAAGCTTTTTAACATAATATTTGTAAAGGATATGTTCACTTTGTTAGATATTTGTAAAGTGAAAATCAAAAATTCTACAATTTAAGTGGTAAAAATTAAAGAAAATTAAGATATTATTTAACAAATATTTTATGTCTTTGATAATAGTTATATAAAATTTAATTAATTTGACTATATGGCTATGGACTCGGACTATGGTTCTGTTCATTTTTTTTGTCGGCTGGAACTGTGTTTGCTGTTTGCTACACGGAAAAAGTAATTTTAGAAAAAATATAGATACATTATAGTATTTTTAACAAAAAACTTTTAAAAATCATATATTTTTGCGTTTTTTCGAGAAAGCCTAATAATATAAAATAATAAACTATATAATTGAAACCACTAATTTGTTCCCCTAGATCATATATACTTATGTGGATAAGTAAATCACTATGGAAACTGTCCCAAACATATCAACGACTTCCATTTATCTCCTTTTTTTGTTGCACACGCGGTGCTTCTACTCTATCTATCCTTGTCGACGACCTATCGCCCACGCGCCAAATTTGAACATTAATTTTAAAAATTTAATTTGTAAAATGCATATATTTGAACAATAATTGAATGTTACTGTCACAAAAATTAAATTAGATGAAAAATAAATTGGCCACTCCGTACGAATATCAATATTCTTAGGAAATCTAACCAGAAAGTATGCATGTGGTTTAATATACATAAAAGAACAACTGAATACTTTACTTGCCTGTGAAAAGATAATTCGGGGACATTTATATTATAATTTCCACACACCAAACACTTTCTTGACATTTTTACGAATATTTACCCAAAAATTAAATCCCAACGAATAAAAAATAAAAATATAATTGCATAAACTTAAAATTAACTTCTCACTGAACCCACTTGCATCTTTGGCTATATAAAAGCGGTCGATAAAAGAGTAATTAATACAATGTTTAAAATAAAAAACGCAAAAAACAAGCGTCGTTACACAATGGAAATAACATTATGACATATGATGACAATGAAAAGTTGGTTTCCATAACAATGTACAATTTGTACTTTCTAAAGCTTCATTCAGAACCTCGAAATCAGTGGAATAAATTAGTAGTTTCAATTAGCGTAGAAGTTTGTTCACCTAATTTTAATGTAAGCATTCAGAACGTCATAATAGTGGTAGTAATTGTCAATTAGTGGAAAAAATTAACAAACTTTGACTTTTCCACTAATTATACTTCAAAAAATTTGCGAGGAATGTCATTTTGGCCTTTGATTATCACCCGTCAAAAAAAATTTTGGTTAGAAATCAAAAGTTTATTGTTTTATAAGCTAAATATTATGCTTTCTCTATGGATACAACAGACTACCGCAAGCTGTTGCTAGGATATTTTATTAATTTTAATTGTGTTTTTTAGACATTGTGAATGATCGTAAACTAAAAAGTATAAAGTGTAATTGTAAGTGTAAACCACTAATCTATTCCACTAATTGGGAGGTTCTGAATGAAGCTTTAACCGGATAAAATCGTAATTATTTTGGAAATACGTGCCACTTTTAATGCGCATGCGTAAAGTCAGGTCCTCGAGAAAGACAAACCTATTGAACGGTTCATAAGTGCAATAAAGAAGGTTTGAAAATGGCATGTCGTGATGTTGGGGACATATTTTTTAATGTTAAACTTCCAAACTAGAGGAATCCAAACCTCCAAATTAGAGGAATAAATTAGTGGTTTCAATTAGCGTAGAAGTTTGTTCATTTAATTTCAATGTAATGCTTACATTGAAATGTTACAGAATGTCAAAATTAGTGATAGTCATTTTCATTTAATAGAAGAAGTAAACAAACTTTTAACTTTTCCACTAATTATACCTCAAAATTTGCGGGGAATGTCATTTTGGCTTTTGGTTCTCATCCGTCAAGAGAAATTGTGGTTAGAAATCAAAAGTTGATTATTTTATGTCCATATCTCTGATTATTTTATAAGCTAAATATTAGTCTTTTTCTATGGATATAACTGATTACCTCAGGCTGTTGCTAGGATATTCTATTAATTTTAATTGTGTTTTTTAGACATTGTGAATGATCGTAAACTAAAAAATATAAAGTTTAATTGAAACCACTAATTTGTTCCACTAATTGCGAGGTTCTGAATGAAGCTTAACTTTTCTACTAATTGAAAATTACTAGCACTAATTTTGACCTTCTGAACGCTTACATTGAAATTAGAGGAACAAACTCCTACGCTAATTGAAACCACTAATTTATTTCACTAATTTCGAGGTTCTGGTTTGGTTTAGTTTACAATAACAATAAATAATACTAATAATAGTATGATTTGGCAACGATGTTTACTGGGACAGGCAAAGCAATTTTACATTACTTAATCTAAAACGTAAATACGGTTTTACCTCGCGTACTCTAATAACAATAATAATAATAAAACATTATAATCACACGGTATTATTCATATATTATAAACCGCACCTTTTCAGACTGGAGCGAGTGATTCATCCTGAGCGACCGATATAATCCTATTAAATTCTAATTAGCTGCGGTAATTTGAACGCAACGGAAAAAATAAACATAAATAAATAAAGTGAAACAAAGGAGCATCGCATCGGTCAGTTCCGCTGCATGGCCGCAAATTATCGTGTACGTTCGAAACGATACGCCCGCTGAAATTACAACAATTAGACAGACGTATGCGAGACAAAAGCCTAAGTCGCCATAAACAAATGCAATCCGTTCGCTAGGTGAATACGGTGACTCAGTTTAATATAGTGTAGTTTCATTAGAATCTCAAGAAGAAAAAAAAAGCGCATTTAATAAATAAAACTTGCATCGCTGATTGAAAGAATTGGGAAGATACATACATATATGCTGCCATTACTCGCTGACGAGTATTTGACACGCATCAGAAGATGGTCACGCAAGGCGTTTTATTTCATGAGCTTTTCTGTGACTGAAAAGCCCGATACGTGATGTTTTCTGTCTATCGCACTCCAGACATTCAAAGATCTCATTGCTTTGTTGCCTCTTTACTTTTTGGTTGTTGCTGTTAACTGACTGTACAATTCTTCTCCATTCCGTTCTATTGTGAGCTGCTCCTTCCCACTCATTCTGCTTGTTAATTCCCTTTAAGTTTTCGTGGAAAATATCCTTGTACCTTTTGAGTTGTCCACCCGGCGCGGTCTCCTCTTACAGTCTACAAGCTCACCGTAAAGCAGATATTTTGGTATGCGGTTTTCTTGCATTCTGCATACGTGACCAGTCAATCTTAAGCGGGACTTTGTAATCATGACTTCAATACTCTCGCAGTTAGCTTTTTCAAGGACCGATACGTTTGAGACATGATGGAACCATTTTATTCTTAAGAGTTATCTAAGATGTCTCTGTTGCTTGTTTAATGCGTTCATGTGTCGGCGGTACGGCATCGGCACCCAGGTTTCGCTTCCATATAACATGGTGGGAATTATTATTGCTCGTTACACTGCAAGTTTTGTTTTTGTGCTCAAGTCATGATTGTAGAAAACCTTGTCTTTTAATTTCCAGAATGCCCTCGAAGCACTGCTAATTCTATGCTGAATTTCAGAGTCAATATTGGCCTTTTCCGAAATCAAACTGCCGAGGTAATTGAATTCCGCTACATATTCCAATAGTTCTTCTCCGATTTTTATAGCATTATTGTGATCTTCCGGGGGAGTGAAAAAAAAACCAAAATCATGTGGTTTTATCGATGTTCAGCTTAAGTTCCAAAGCTTCGTATGCCCATGTATATGTGTTCAACATTTCTTGCAATTGCTGTAACGTATATTTGCAACTAGAGCACAGTCATCAGCGTATTGAAGTTCTGTGATGAATTTTGTACGTGTTTTTGCCCTGAGTCTTTTTATGTTAAACAGACCGCCGTCGTATCTGTATCTAATGCCCAAACCTCTCTCCTGCAGTTTGCTGTCCACTATAATGGAGAGCGCTGCCATGAATATATTGAATAGGAGAGGCGCTAAGACACATCCCTGCCTAACGCCTGTGTTTGTTAGGAAGGGATCGCTCAGGGTGATCCATGATATGACACTCTTGATTTGTTGTTGTTATGGAGGCTTTTACACACTGTAAGAAATTTGTTGGGTACTCCGACCTTTTTCATAATCGCCCAGAGTGTATCTCTGTTCACAGAGTCGAAGGCTTTTGTTAGATCGATGAAAGCAACGCGCAACGTAAAGTTTAGACTGCTGCTCTTTTACTTTTTCCTGTAGTTGGCGGATGGAGATTTGATTTCCCCTTACGTCTCAAGTGCTCTACGGTGGAGCCTCTACTCGTTTCGCGGCCAACGCATAAAACTCTCATTTTCTCTTATTCGGCTAACGAAGACTTAAATGTGTAAAATCTGTAATAGGTTTGATAAAAATATTTTTTGATGAAAAATCCGCGTTTATGTATTGAAAATTTATTCGTGTTAAATATAGAATAAACAACAAAAATAAAAAGTCTTTTTTAAGCAAGCGAGTGCCACAAAAAATGAAGATTTACGCATTTATTAACGTCCCTAAAGTGTATCTTTTTTGGCCGCTTTTTTACTTTACGACCGCTTTTGCAAACAAAGTCATTAGGAGGGCAGTCTCCTAGACACATTTAATTTACTTATTTGAGTTATTTCCACGTCCGACATTAAGATTGTCAAATTATAAAGGCGACCTACTGGACGGCATTTAATTTGCATGTTTGGAAAAACCACATTATACGGGATATACTGTGATAAAAAACAGTTAAAAAGAAAATATGAGTGACAGTGATAGTGATAATCCAGCTGAAATTTATGAAGCCGCCAATACAAAATTGTCAAAAAAAATGTTACCTACTTCAAAAGACACTCGCTTAAAACATTTTGTGTGCAACTCGGCCGTATGATCTTTTTTGATCAACTTTACTGCCTTGGTACACAAATAACTATTATAGGTACTGAATATTTCGTATTATCAAAAAAAGTCGTTTAGTTGGCTTGGAAATGACGACTATTGACTATGAAATGACAGGATAAATGATTAAATATATATAACAGGAGCAAAATAATTAAATAATATGATAACTTTTTTGTTACATAACCGGTCGCGTAGCGGCACGGAGTACCGCAAGTTCTGTAGTTGCTAGGTTTACGACCGAATTGCTACTGAACCAAAACCGCTGGATACGCAACTACTACGTCCCAGGGTGGCAAATATCCCTAAATAAGCATATTTAATGGCACCACCCACCTACGTCCAATGGATATTCTGTTTTAACAATATTAGTAAAATTGCGGTACAAAATTCCGGACGCGCCCGCTCAAGGGTTAATCAGAACACGTTAAAATCCAGACCACGCAGTTTCGATGACCAGATCGGTATGTTCGAATGGTAAATGGTATCAATAATGGTAACAATGTGAACAAATTTTCCAGATGTATTATTGGCTTTAGATTCCTAAATTAAATAGTTTTAATATTTAAACACATAAGCTATATTAAAATAAGCTGATAGAAACACAATTTCTTTTAATTTATAGTTTAATTTATTAGGCATATAAATATTTTAAAAAGTGTTATTAAAACCGTTTTTAGTAAACATAAGTAAAACAGCTATTATTATTAATTATTTTTTATTATTTTTACTATTTCAGATTACTTTGCTTTTAGAATAAATATATATATTTTTTTAAATATGGGATATTTCCAATCAATCATTTTAAAAACATCGATAGGCAAAACAATTTAATTATTCTACTAGTACTTAAGTAATTATTGCATTTACAACTTAAATAAACAAATTTATAGAAAAATACACATCTTTATTTAATTATTTTTTCTAATAAATCTGTCGTACTATTACTCTGTTCCTTGAAACGTAACATAGTTTTTTTAATTTATGAAAAAATAATATTTTAATAACGATATAAGCCTCTTCGTTAGACAACCACAACTATATTTAATTTTTACATATCTTATAATTTTAAAATTTGAGAATTTCCACGACTTTTATATTTTGCCTAAGTTACTTCATTGATCTAGTTTATCGTCTGAACCAAATGAACTTGTTTCTACTCCTAGACTGTCCTTCAAGTACGTAGTGAAATACTTTTTTTTTGAAGTGAAACACAACTATAATAGTAAATTAGATTAATTTTTTTAAGTAGGAGGATAATTTTCTTTGTAAGAGGCAACGAAGCAATGAGATTTTTGAATGTCCCCAGTGCGGAAGAGAGATAACATCACGTATCGCGTTTTTCAGTCATAGAAAAGCTCATGAAAGAAAACGCCTTGCGTAACCATTTTCTGTTGCGTGTCAAATACTTGTCAGCGAGTAATGGCAGTAGTAGTAGTAGTAGTCCTACTACAGTTTTGACAGTTTTTCTGACATTGCTGTAAACGATCTGCTGTAAATTTTGCCGAATTGTTTATCATGAACTATTTTCGTTTCCCTCTGTCTTGCTGATCTTTTCTGTTATTTTATTTTTCCATCATTTTGTGGTCATTTTTATAATTGCTCTTGCAGTACCGCAGAAGGATTATGGACCTACAAAGTTATTACTACTTATTTCCAATAGTATAGTGTTAACTACCTCTTAACATGACCAACTTTTTACATTTTTGTTTTAAAATATTTTTTAAAAGAAAAAACTAAACAGAATTAGATTCTGATTTTCTTGGTATTGAGATCAAATCAAGAAATGGACAAAAGCGATGCTTGTGACTGAGTTTCTTTGTCCCCAGAATGACTATAGAACGTTGTGTGCAACAGGTCAGTCACACGTTTAACAATAATCGCAGCATGTTTATTGCATTCGTATGTTAAGTTAATAGATGATGGATTTTACGGTTGTCAGCGTTTATTACTAATACCACTAAAAGTGATTCATGGTTAAAATAAGTCACTTCTGTTTGCTTATTACAGGTTTTACCTTTCTTACGCTGTGGATAAAACAATAGTATTTTGTATTTTATTAAATAAAAATACTCATATATTACAAACTAGAAACAAAATGTAGGAGTAGTGACAAAATAACCAGTTTGTATAGTACCTATTAAAATTTATAATATGGCTTCGATATGTTGACGAATCTTCTTAATCTTAAATGGACTGATAGAGAGGTGGATTTGTTTCTTAATTACCTCAATTAAACACAAAAAATTATTCCATCAGACAGACGAGATGACAGAGACTTTTAGAGCATTTCATTCTAGAACATTCGCCATTGTATTGGGTCTACTGACAAGGTATTGTAAACTTCAGGCATCTAAAGATTGACTGATAAAGCCATGTGCACAATCTGAAGAAGAAACACATCTTATATCAGTGCGACAGCCTGGCAAATGTGCTGTTTTTTTGTATTATGCAATGATTAATAATAGACAAAGATGGAGGGTTTAGTCTCCAAGTAGTTAAACTTTTTAGAAATGATAGGACTGGAGAATGTAACCTAGACATCAGAAGAAAACCACAATACATCTGAACAGGTCGCAATGGAACAGGCCAATAGACAC
>NW_022147009.1:0-16456 GCF_002938485.1 Sitophilus oryzae
TTTTGGAAATTCTATTGTGGGTCAGTTTAACGATATTGAGAAGAACTTCAACGTACAAGTCACAGAACAGCTATCTAGCAACTACCGCACCTGATCGTTCAACATCGTGGCAAGTGAAAAAATGCGTAAACATCTAGAAATAATAAGAAAAAACATCAAATTGGTCGAATTTATCCTTAATTATCATTTACTCTGATAAATGCTTAAATAAACCTTTCAAATTTCAATCCTTCATATTTCCTCAATGACTCGACTGATTTTCAAAAACGAGGCGGGGAAATATAGAGAATAGAAAGCTCTTTTCATTGCGGCACCACTTGACCCCCCTTTCCATTTGAAAAAAGTTGGGGGATGACACCCCCGCTTAGAGGGTTGAATAGTTTGCAATCATTTTTGGGGCAGAAGTTGCCCCCCTCACAAACAAAATTGATGTGTTTTTGGATTTTTTGAAAAAATAAATACCCTGGCCGTTATGCCTTGCGGAACGTTTTCGATAGGCCACCCTGTATGTATTATAGTTAGCAGCAAGAAATAAATTACTAGAAAACCAGCAGTCTTTTCTTAGAATTTTCGTGATACGCACAAGAGTTTTACCCTGAAAACCATGGATAAAACAAAACAGAAACGCTGCAGTGGGAAGAGGAGATCGTTAGCGACTTGATTGCGTTTTAAATATTCACGTCGATTTTACTTTTTCTCCTCTTCCTCGTGTTGAATACGAAAAAAAAGGGGAAGTAAACATAAACTGGTGTAATGGGAAGAACGAGGGAAGTTGTTAAAAGCTGCAGGGGAGACAAGTACGATCTTTAAGTCATATTTTTTACATTTAACTGAAATCTCTAATCTTTTACCGGTAAGAAATATAATAAACGTTTCAGAGGACTGATATCAATTTGAACATTTAGCATTTAGCGTTGAACAAAGTTTGAAAAAATTCACTCTTTTCTTGCCTTTTTAATAAAATTATATTCAAACTACTTGATAGTATTCTACCGGGTGCGTCTTAAAAGTGACCCCCCTATAACTTTTTATTTTTTCAGATAAAAAAAAACGAGACTTGGTATGTTAGTATATGACATAAATTAGGATTGATTGACGTATTCAATTCTTTTTTTTCCCAGCCTGTTTTACCGGAAATGGCTACAACTTTTGATTTTTAAATGGCACCTTCGGTATTTTTTACTTTATTCGATAGAAAATGACACTCTGAATAGAATGACATATCATATTTGACATAACATAATGACATATATCGCAACTTTTGACATTTCCGCTTAAAACAAAATTTTATTTATTAAATTTTAATCTAGAGTGCCATGGCTGTGTTAAAAACATTAATTTTTAATTAATGAGCCTTGGACAAATATATTTGATCGCCTAAAGTTTTTAGTGCCTTGTCCTGGCTGGTTAAAAGATGCCCAAATCTTATTTCTATCTCAATTTTTTCAAATGGAACGAGGGTGGCTCATTAGCATATTGGGGAAAAGCATTTTTTTACGAATAATTTGGTACTACACACTTGTATTTTGAGTCAAATTGTCGTTATCAATCGCATGTTGCAATTTCAAATAAAGTATATATATATTCGAAAATGTCAAAAGTTGACATATGATATGTCATTCTGTTCAGAGTGTAATTTTCTATCGAATTAAGTAAAAAAATACCGAGGGTGCCATTTAAATCAAAAGTTGTAGTCATTTCCGGTGGTACAGAAAGTGACCTAAAACAATTGAATACGTCAATCAATCCTAATTTATTTCATATACTAACATAGCAAATCTCGATTTTTATCTGAAGAAATAAGAAAGTTATAGGGTGTGAGCCACTTTTGAGACGCACTCGGTATATAAATTATCGAGTTCAAATGTGTGTTAATCATAAGTATATATGAAAGATATATTAATCATATAGTCAGGGTCCTAGTCACTGTAATCTTAGTCTGGAAAGAGTGGATACGACAAAAGACCCAGATAATAAATGCCATCTACAGAATCAAATCCCTGATGGCAATGGACAGGACATCTGGCAAGAAGGACAACAGATGGACCACGAAAATTACAGCATGGTACCCACTTGGAACTAAGAGACCTAGATGAAGACCAAATAAGAGATGGGACCATGATACTACGAAATTAGCAAGAATAACTTGGGCCTGAATTCAACAATAGCCAACAATGGGCCTACAATATGTGAGGGAGGCTACACCATAATTGGAAATGGTTGAATAAGCTGAGAATAATGATGATGATTATAATCCAAGATCCCAGGGCCGGCAGACCTTACTTTTCACAAAAAAAATGTATGGGATAGTGCAGTATTAGTATGTGCATTGAGTGAATATACCTGCATACCTGCTAGCTTGTGCCAATCCAATTCCCAGGTACAGAGTTCTAAAGGTAGGAAAAAACGGAACTCACCTTTCTTAAAGTCTCAGAGCTGTTTTTTAATTGTGATTTAGACAATATTGTTAAAAATTAATAACTAACAATGTCAGACACTTCTCGTCGCCGCTAACTTTTACCAGACGCTTTAAAACTCCCTGAAAAATAAGGTACCTTATACTTATATATATATACTTATAATCTGTGTTCATTTATTTAAAAAAAACGGTTCTTGTCCAGTTAGTTGAGTGTTCGCTCCTTTTCTAGATAGATCGTTTGCTTTTTCATTATGTTCTATCCCTTGGTGTGCTGAGAGCCAGAGTAGGAGGACTTTATTTTCTTTGCCTAATTTATTCGGCTTCTCTAGGCATTTTTTGACCAATTTCGAATTGATGGTTACTGAATTGATCGCTTTTAATGCTGCTTGACTATAGGATAAGATGGCTACTTCCTGTTTTTGATAGTTCCTATCTAAGATAAATTGTACGAATCTTTTGACAGCGTAGATTTTTGCCTGAAGGATGCTGGGGTAGATGCCCATTGATTCGTAATATGGTTGTTTTTGGAAGCATCGGTATAAGATGTTATGGTATGCTCTTTTAACTACTGGACAAACGTTTCTCTCTTGCAATTCTTTTTCTTGCTCAGTACTACAATGAGGTGTTTTTCTAAAGCTTCATTCAGAACCTCACAATTAGTGGAATAAATTGGTGGTTTCAATTAGTGAAGAAGTTTGTTCCTTTAATTTCAATGTAAGCATTCAGAATGTTAAAATTAGTAGTAGACATTTTCAATTAGTAGAAAAAGTTATCAAACTTTTAACTTTTCCACTAATTATACTTCAAAATTTGCAAGAAATGTCATTTTGGCCATTGATTATTTTCCGCCAAGAGAAAAATGTGGTTAGAAATGGATACAATTGACTAACGCAAGCTGTTGCTAGAATATTCTATTAATTTTAATTGTGATTTTTAAACATTGTGAATAATCTTAAACTAAAAAGTATAAAGAGTAATTGAAACCACTAATTTATTCCACTAATTTCGAGGTTCTGAATGAAGCTTAAGTTTTACATTCTAGCACAGAATATCTAGCTACGCAACAGAAGCCTCGTTACATGTATAAAATTGTAGGTAGCAAAAGGAGACAGGCTTTAAAAGTCTGTCTCCAAATCAGATATTTTGATGTCGTAGTTTCGCTACTACATAATAGAGGGCAATAAATTTAAAAGAAAACAGTTTTCTACAAACAAAATTTAAAAGAATTTTGTGCAGTGTTGCTCATTATTAATTCAT
Organism: Sitophilus oryzae; assembly: GCF_002938485.1. Lineage (NCBI taxonomy): Eukaryota > Metazoa > Arthropoda > Insecta > Coleoptera > Curculionidae > Sitophilus > Sitophilus oryzae. Next base: position 3,677 of record NW_022147009.1, read on the forward strand.
ATCGTAATACTTCCTGATAAAGCCTACCTTCAAATTTGCTACATCATTTTAAAGCATATTAAAATAGATCAGAGCTGTTTTTCAGTTTGACATGTTGGTTGGAATTAAATCTTATGAGCTAAATTACAATCACTTCCTGACGTTTGATTGTATAATTGGATCCTGAATTTTCATTGTAGTTTCGGCGACAATATAATAAGTATTGTTCTACTATTATGATACCACTTCCTGACGTTCGATTGTCATTCACCAAGTTCATGTGTATAATAGAGGAAAAACGGCCGTTACCGATAGCTATGAAATGAATATCACTGTCATTTTATATGTAAATTTATATGAAATGTAATCCGTCTTTTCAAAATAACTGGGACCCATGAATTTTTCAGAAGCATATCAAGTATTATAACCTATAATTACTCTATTACGATACATGGCGTTCGATTGGGCTTAAACTTGGTGTACTACGTATCTTCGGTTACATTGTAATATGATGGTACTGTGATGCATATAAAGTGGTACCTTAATATAGTACCATATTTCAATACCATTTCCTGGCGTTCGATTGAGCTCATATTTGATAAATACTTGCGTATTTTTGATGACATTGCAGTATTATGGTACCATGAAGCATATCAACTGGTACTATAATATAGTACCATATTATGTACATGGCGTTCGATTACTATAATATAGTACCATATTATGTACATGGCGTTCGATTGGGCTTAAATTTGGGATACTACGTATCTTCGGTGATATTGTAATATTATGGTACCATGGAGCATAATAAGAAGTACCATATTACGATACCATTTCCTGGCGTTCGATTGAGCTTAAACTTGGTATACTACGTATCTTCGGTTACATTGTAATATGATTGTACTATGATGCATATAAAGTGGTACCTTAATATAGTACCATATTTCAATACCATTTCCTGGCGTTCGATTGATTTCATATTTGATATATACTTGCGTATTTTTGATGACATTGCATTATTATGGTACCATGAAGCATATCAACTGGTACCATAATATAGTACTATATTACGTACATGGCGTTCGATTGGGCTTAAACTTCATATTATTATATTATACTACGTATTTTCGGTGACATTGTAATATGATGGTACTATGATGCATATAAAGCGGTACCTTAATATAGCACCATATTACGATACCATTTCCTGGCGTTCGATTGGGCTTAAACTTGGTATACTACGTATCTTCGGTTACATTGTAATATGATTGTACTATGATATATATAAAGTGGTACCTTAATATAGTACCATATTACGATACCATTTCATGGCGTTCGATTGTTCTTAAATTTGGTATATTACGGATCTTCTGTGACATTGCAATATTATGGTACCTTAAAGCATATCAAGTGGTACCATAATATAGTACACTATTATGATATAATTTCCTGGAGTTCGATTGGGCCCAAATTTGGTATACTTGCGTTTCTTTATAAAGATTTCTTTAATTAATAATTTTAATTTATTTTACGAATTTTAATTTATTGTTCGATGTCGTGACAGCAACTTTTATGCCGAACTAATATATTATTAATTGTACCTGTGTCACTTTTTAAAATCTACCTAGATCTATATAAATAACGTGGCAAACGGAAGAAATTTGTTATTATAGTATATTTTAGTGAGTTAACACTTTTTGTACTGCATTTTAATAAATTATTTCCATTATTATTAAACTTATATTTCATTACTAACGTTCCAGCATTAATAAATATCACTATCAATCGCCCTGTATATTATTAATTTTAAAGGTAATTAAAGGTATTTTCTTAGTTAACATTATAAGGTAGAGTGTATATTAAAAATGTAATATATACTTAAAACTGTTTTAATAGCCAAAGGAATAATTAATATAAGTGTATCGACCGAAAAGTAAGGCCAGAAAAACACTTCGCATTATACAATAAAGAATGGGATGCCAATTCAAGTCTTTTGGATCTGTAACTTCTGTGCATATTTAGCCGAGCTATAAGGCCGTCGACGAGCCGTCGATCCAAAACCGAAAGTTCAAAATTTCTAATTATATTCTGATTATGATATTGTCGCGCCATCTAGTATTCTATTTGTGCAATTTTAGCTCTTTCATTTCGAGTATTTTTCTGTTGCGTAGCTAGATATTCTGTGATTCTAGGTTGTAATAGGTCGCATCCACAGGTGTTGGGATTTGGAGGAGTGGAATTTTCATTTTGAGAGGGTGTCAAGTTCTTGTATTTGGTCCGTTGCCCTATTATTATCAGTTTTTATTATATTTTTCTTTCAAAAGTTGACATGTTATCTGTTATTTCTACATCAAACGGAATAGAATAAACCAAGAAGCAAATAATGTACCAGTACCTAGTGCTTCGAAAGCAGCTTCAATCAAAGAATAAAAAACAAGAAAACCTCTATAAAACATCCAATATATGAAAGCGTAATTTCCCAGGTAAAAAGAGTTTTTCAACCCACCCTGAATTATAGATCACTGGAAAATTAGTCTCGTTTTCGAGCGCGATGGACACGGAGCGCGTACGCTTTTTCTAGGTTATGTTTGAGTTTCTTTTGTGTGTGGACGAGCATAAAACAAACAGGAAAAACGTAGGAGGGTTTACTATGTGCATTCTTTTGAGAGATTACAAAAGGGACTGTTTTAAAAAGATTGAATTTAAAATTAAAATTAATATGCCTGGCGGCGTGGCGTGGTGGTTGAATAAAATGGTTTGTGATTATTTTCCGTGTCAAAGAAGTGTTTTTTTACAAAAGCGTTCTCTGGAATAACGAGATTATATTTGAAGTATAATTTAGTGTAAATTTTCTATAAATTTATGTTAACGGGCATTTTTAACGTATAGCTAGTTTATTTTTGTTAGTTATTCTACGTTTATTCTACAGGGTGGTCCGAACTTTATTCCGAAAACTTCGGCAGCATATTCTGTAGATAAAGATAAGTAAAAAAGTTCGTATAAATGTATGTTGTAAAATGCTTACTTTTGGGGGCACAGGGTGTAGAAGTTTTATTTTTATTTCGATTTTTTCCAAATAATTTCTGAAGTAATGCCAATATTTAGATGAAAATTGGTGTCTGGAAGTTTTTTGACATGAGAAATTTGATTTTGATGTCAATATGGCTTCTACTTGTAGAGGGCGCCACCTACATATTTTTAACTGGTTTGAGGAGTAATAATTTTTCGTCTATACCTTTTTAAAACTACTGAGAAAAAAATATTCATATCCGCGATTTTTTACGTAAAAAATGTCTCTTGGTAAAAATTGCTACGAGCAACCGTTCTCAAGATATTTAGAATTGAAATAGTCAATAATAAATATACAAATAAACTACAATCTTCTTCAGACCAACTCACAGTGGTTTCCTGATAGGTCATTACTTAGAAATATTAATTTCAAAATGTTTGCATGAAACTGTTGCTAATACTTTTCTTATGTTCCCCTGTAAAGTGTAGCGCTTTTTTTATTAGAAATGTCACATTTTTGCTACTGGTATCAAGCTGACATAAACAGTTTTCAGATAACGCCAATTAATTACTTATTTTATTAAAATTGATAAAAGCTGTTGCCTTTTCTGTAATGGACTTTCGAAAAGAAGGTAAAAAGAACTGTTTTTTCTTTTTTGCACTTAATTAAACCTAAGTAATATTAGTTTATGGCAATTTATTTGAAGGCAAGAAAAATAGCATTTTTACATTTTTGCTTGTCACTCTTTAAGACTTTTAACTACTTTCCCTTTCAAATCCTCTGAAACGGCATGATAATACTTGTTGCTTAAAGTATATTGCATATAAATTAATTGCCACTGGCTGCCGCGAATTGCCGCCGGATCTTATACCGGGTGGTTATATCGGGTGGTTATTTGATTTTGTTTTAAAATAAAAGTAACTTATTTTTCCTCTTCGTGTCAACTTATTTCGTGGACACATTGTATATCAATTGACAATAAAATTGTATTTATAAAATGAAACAACTGTCTCTTTTATGTTTTCAACATTTAAAATAAATTTGACCTCTTCAATATGAAAAAACATGCACATAATGTGACATCTGTATACCTTTCCGAATAGTTGGAACTTAAAATGCAAATCACACGAAATGGGCCCAATTTTTTTTAATACATATTATATTAAATTTTTTATATACATTTATTTAGCCTTTGTTTTCAATTTCTATTAAAAAAGTGCAGTCAAACTATATCTAGATATCTAACAGTTATGACCGCGAAGCTCATTAAGGGGAACCACTGTGCAACTGGTAATAAGCGCCATATATACTACGGGCCTAGTAATGATGTTTAGCGCTTGACCTCGACAAAATTATCATCGATTGTCATTTCTCAGCCGTCTTTGACGCCGTTTTTTTTTATCATATGGCACTCTTTGCCTATGAAATTTCTTGTGCAGAATTTTAGTTGAGATGGATTCACTCTCATGCAATTCTTTTTAAGTTGTCTCTTGCTTATTTTCATACCATGTTTTTTTCCAATGCATCACATCTCTATTTCATTATTTGCCTCCCATATTTTCTTCTTTATTAGCATATCATCATTCAGCAATTCTGATAATTTTTGTTTGCGTCATTCTTCTGAGATTTTAACCATAAGACAGATTAAAATAAAGTATTATTAGTTGATCTCTACCATGATCAATTAAAACAGCATAGAACTTAAAATCATCTCTACTAGAGTAAACGTCAATAAACAAAAATTGGCGCCGGGAGGCACGTATAGCCGCCCATACTAAAATATGTTAATAAAAAGTTGGTAGGCAGTTTTTTTAGTTTCAATTCTCAAAAACTGCGACTTTGACTGATTTTGATGTTATTACAAATTTTGTTGCAAATATTATTCCTAATCTTAAATTGAAGCTACTGTAATTTTGGAGTTACGATTTTTTTAAGTTTTTAACCCCATCCCATACCCCCTTACCCCCCACACCCACCAAAAACTAATGGCCAGATTCTCGGGTGCCACAGTATTTCTGTGCCAAATTTGGTTAAAATCGGTTCAGCGGTTTTTGAGTTATCATGTTACAGACGGGCAGACGGACAAACGGACAGACAGACACCATGAAACTATTTTGTATTTAGGTCATTTATGACCCAAATAACTCATTTTGAGTGAAATTAAAAAAACTTTTTTTTTGCCGATCTTAATAGCCTACCATACCTATTGGTATGGTCGGCTAAAAATTTACGTCATTAAGATTACAGCAGAACAATCAATAAAAATCTATCGCCAAAGTAAAATTTTATCGGAAGCAGTAAATAACCTCCATGTGGCTATCCCCGACTTTGTTGATATATTCATTATTGCATGATTTTTTTTTATATAAATTAAGAATTTAAAAATAATCCTGCCACTGCCAACCGGGTGCAATTAAAAGTGAAATCACGCCGTGTCGATCGCACATCGCCTCGACGCTAGATGGCCCTGGCCGGCGCGATCGAGCGTACGTTATTCCGTCCGCTCGACTGCGCCAATAACCGGCGGCCATATTGGAGGTATTGGTTCCGTCTCCAGGTGGATGCGTGTCGCCTTCCGCTTCGATTGAAGCGGAAGCTGGCGATAATTACAGACCAGGGGCGTAGATAAACCACTCACGCTTTATTACCTGCGGAGAGGGATTCGAACGCTTCGCTGCGATAGTCGATGTGTTAATTATTGTAAGATGGGGAGCTGCGATTACTTTGTATTTGTATTCTCAAGCGAGGACTGTTTTCTATAAGTGTGTAATATGATTGATTTATTATAGTAAATTTATTTATAAAGGTGTTAATTACAAAGGACAAAGTTCCAGTCCCGAGGGTGTATAACATAATTAACATTTCAATTTTTTTTTTTTTTTTTTTTTTGTTTGTTTGTATTCTTTTGTTGGGCTGATATTTTCTCTTAGTGTATGTATTTGATCCTAATTTTAAAACGGGATATTTATGCATATTTGATGGCGGTATACTTCTGTTATGCTTGGAAAAGCACTGGTCAAGTGACTTCATTATTTCACTTCTTTGCGTATAAGGCCCTTAAGATTACAGGGTATCCAATCTGGTGTTCGCACTTCACCACGGTCACCGAGGATATTGCCAGTGATAGAAAAAATCATGGTGAACACGAGTCCACATCTGCTGGACCAGAAAACGGACTATAAGCTCACCAAACATGATTTTGGAGAAAAAGATAAGGATTCGCAACCCGACAAGAGAAATGGGAAAAGCAAACTGAGTAATGAACACTTTAAGAAAGGCAGTCTTACACAGATGCTCCGCAAATCTTTAGGGCATGAGGGCGGTAGGTATTGCTTCTGGTAGAGAAAAACTAGGATTAACGATCTTTAGAGGCTTACTCTGGATTGGCTTCGGTAATGGTTCTATTAAGCAAAGGTTTACCAGTATGGTATGGCTAGATGTATGTACGGAGAGAAAATTGGTTGGATAGGACCAATAGGGGATATAGTGATATACTCTGACAGCTTGGCCGCTTTAAGAAGCATCACCATGCAATCAGTGACAGGCGTAGAATGGTCACTAACGGAATTAGTACTGGGAGAATTGTCAGATCAGGGGCTTGGGACACTCTAGTGGTATGGAAATTAATACTAATTTGCAACTCCAGTGGACGATATGCCAAGAACGTGCAACTTTGACAAACATGTCAATGTAGTAATTGAGCAATAAGAAGGATTAGAAGAGCGAAACGCTTGCCTAGCAGTTAAAAGACCATACCATAACTTTGGTATAATTGATGCTTCCAAACCAATACGGGAACAGGGATTGGAGTGTTTGGGCCGAGAGCTAATTACTCCGAACCAATGGGCAATTTTGTACCCTAGTATTCCATAGGCAGAAATCTACGCTACCGAGAGATGCGTACAACTAATCTTAGATAGGAACTATCGGAAACAAGAAATAGCCATCTTGTCTGATAGTCAAGCAGCGTTAAAGGCGATCAACTCAGTATCAATCAATTCGAAATTGGTCAAAAGAATGCATAGAGAAGCTGAATAAATTAGTAAGTAAAGAAAACAAAGTCCCTCTACACTGGTGCCTGCTCACCAAGGGATAGAAGGTAAATGAAAAAAGCAAATAATCTAGCTAGGAAAGGAGCGAACACTACACTAACTCGACCAGAACCGTTTTGATTTCCAAGTGGTAACCAACCTGCTGGCGGAACTCTCATAACTTCTGGAAGATTCCATCCGCAACCTGGAATGGAAATCTTGCAGCGGTCTAAGACACTCGGAAGAAGTTTCTGATGGCTTATGATCAAGAAAATCACAGATCTTCCTGTCTGAGTAAGAACAATCTTCGGATTGTCAATACGGGTTTTAACAGGACACCGTCTCCCTCAATGAACACCTCAGTAGATTGAAAACTAAGAAGAAACGGCGAACGGTGATTCTGGGAAGATGTAGAAACACCAGTACACCTCATCACTGAGTGGAGTGCGCCGAGACGACAAACCATCTTCGTGCCACGAATTTTGGTACGACTGATATTGAGATGGAGAACTACCCTCTGAAAAACCGTCCTTGGTGATAATTGGTCTTGTCAAAGCCCTGGGACTGTATGATGAGTTACGATTCAAGAAAGTATCATTACCGATCTATGGGTCGAAGTGATTAACCCTCCCACTCATTCTAAATTTAAATTCTAAAATGCAATCAATAGTGAGATCGAAAACTGTGATGGAATGCCGAGAAGCAATGTCCTGGCTGCGTGTCGGGCGGGCTACTCTGTGCTGGTGCCAGGCCACAGCAATAATGTGGTGGGCAATCAGGAAGCAGACAGACTCGCCAAAGACGGGGCTAGGGGAGAGGCCGTGGCAGATAACCCACCACTTGTTACGATCAACACACTGAAGGAGGCTATAGGAACTACCATCAAAGCCAAGCAGCAAGAGATGGAGATTGGTGAGGGACTGCGCCACAGCTCTTCGAGGCTAGCGCAGTCCTCACTAGTCTTCGGACTATGGCCAGTGGTAGATATCAAAGAGACAAAACAACTACTACAGGAGCAATGCGAAGGACGAAGTAATGCATATTCGGTGGCTCGTCACTTCGAAACCAACCTAATGGGGTAAACCTCTTCGTAAGATGGAAAGCCTTTTGACACAACGACTACCGCAGAGAATGCGGAGAAGAAGAAGAAACCATAGAGCGCCTGCTCTGCCATTGCCCGGCACTAGAAAACCGACGCTTTAAAACTTAGGGCAAGGTTTTTGGAGGGACTAGGGGAAGCAGCATAAGCCAACATCAGCGACAACTAAGAGTTGGAAGTGCTTTAATGCAGAGAAAGAATGAGAGGTTTGGTTTTGTAAAACAATTACAGGAGGGTATTCGTGAATTGAGCCTAAGGGTCTTCCGGAGGGATCAAACATGATCCCTAACCCGAGCAACCTAACCTACATTTATTTTGAATTGCTAAAAGTGTTTATAAATCTTAATTGTGGATCGCGTATAATATGGTTTCATCACTGGCATTATTTTTCTCAAAAAAACATTGTAAGTCACTGTGGGTTGTCTTTCTACTAGATATCAAATTTTGTGGTGGATACAATTTTTGAATTTCAATTGTTATCTCTGATATTCTATCGAATCTGGCCTCCCTTGGATGATAAACGCAATCGCATTAATCACAATTATATATCACACAATAAAAATTAATAAATTCCAAAAAAAAAAAAAAAAAAAAAATTAATATTAAATAATATTACTCATTAGTTATTATTACAATTGTAGGGTCCAGCTTAAGCAACTTCAAGTAAAAAAATTATGGTATTTAAGATAATTACAAAAAATCTAATTTTGAAAAAGTTTTAACATCCCGTAACTCTAAAACTATGCATCATAAATTACTAGAATATCTAGCCACGCTAAACAGAAGCCCTCAAGCTACATGTATAAAATTAGAAGTCTAAAAGGAGACATAACAGGCTTTTAAAGCCCGTTATTCCAAATCAATCAGATTTTTTGATTATGGTGGAAGTTTCTATAATTAATAAGACAACAGAGGGCGATAACTCTAAAAGAAACCTGAAGTTTCTTTGGCTAAACGAAATCGCGCGAATTTTGTGCAGTGCTGCCATTGTGTAATTTATATTGTAATAATACTCCCTGATAAAGCCTACCTTTAAATTTGCTGCTACACCATTTAAAACATATTAAAAATAGATTAGAGCCCTTTAAAACGTTTAAGCATTTAACTCGCCATGTTAGTTGGAGTCAAATCTTACGAGCTGAATTAAAATCACTTCATGGCGTTTGATTCTAACTGAATCTTGAATTTTGATTGTAATTCGGCGACACTATAATAAGTATTGTTCTTCTATTATGATACCACTTCATGACGTTCGATTTTGTGTCTATACCTGCATGGATCGGTGCAAACGGCGTTGAAGCGGAGGGCGAAAACGAAAAATCAGCCGGGTCAAGCTATATGTGTAAATTCCATTTATTATACTTGTGTATTTTTGACGACATTGCAATATTATGGTACCATGAAGCATATCAAGCGATACCGTAATATAGTACCATATTACGATACATGGCGCTCGATTGGGCTTAAACTTAATATATTACGTATCCTCAGTGATATTGTAATATATGGCATCTGGGCTGAAGCATACCCTAAGATATACCCATAATAGTACCATATACGATAACATTTCCTGGCGTTCAATTGAGCTTAACTTGGTATAGTAAGTATCTCCGGTGACACATCAGGTAATGATGATGAAATTCATGATGCATCTAATTATGATAATAGATAAAGGAAAATTCAGCGAAAATTCGTATTTACGGATTACCTAATTCCCATCGTCTCTTTGATTGGGCTCCGACATTTAATTGAGCACTGGCAGTATTTTGATACTGCAACATTATCATGGTACCATGAAGCATCATAAGCACCAACAGTACTACGATACCATCTTTCGCGCCTGATTGGTGGTGGACCCTCATCTCTGATGCGGGCTGTAAATTGCATCAGTATCGAAGTGAGTAGCTGGCGCAGAAATTGGAATGGAATGAATTTTACTGGTTACCTTTAAGAGCACCACAATACCAGTAAAGAAATCCATTTAGTGTCATTCTTTGTAATAAATATCCTATATTACACTGTAATAATGTTTATTTTCAAAACGGTATGGTATTTACTCGTTTGCGTTTCGCATGACCTACGGTTCGAGACGTTGCGCTGTTCCAGAGATGTAATCGAAAATAATTGGATAGTAATGCAATATGGATGCTGCCGTAATATTTCCTGGCCGCCAGAAATGCTCCGGGATATACACTCTATCGAATTACGTTTAGGATATTCGAACCTGCACAAATCCAGTCTTAGAGAGGTAATCTAACGGTGTTATAACGGGCTGTAGCTTGGGCTGTTCGCGTAAGTCTGTTTGAATTAAGGGTTAGGGAACGTCCAACCAGAGTTTATTGTGCCAAAATATTTGATAATTATTTTAAAATCAACAACAACATTTTTAGTATATAATCTGTTTGACGACTAAGGGAAGACTTCGACAGACGATGAAGACAGAATAAAAGGCAGATGACGTCCATAGCAATCCATTTGTATTCTTTGCACTAAAAAAAAAGTTTCTAATATTTTAGTAGTAATTAGAGTTTTCCACGATGTTTTCTATGGTATCTCTGGAAACTGAGATAGGAGAGTTTGGTTAAAATGGGAAAAATTATGGCCTTTGTGGGTCATGGGGCCATGTGGCCATCAGATCTCTTTGGAAAAGTTCATGGCTTTACTTAGGATATTTTGAAAAAAACAAATTTAATTAAAAAAACTATTTTTAAAAATTTTGTCCCACTCCATTATAATCTATTTTAGGGATTAAAAAGTTTTCAGATGGGGTGCTTGTTGATAATCTCATCCTTAATGAGACTATGCCCTCCTCAAGTGGTTTTTCTAAAGCCCGTCATTTGTAAATCTTTGTAGGTACAATAAACATATGCTTTTAATTGGAAACCATAGTTGGCCATGACTTACAAAAATCGCCATTTTTAAGCTTTTCAACGATATGTTGGTAATGTGTCTCTTTTATAAATTGGATTAGGATTGAAAGAAATCAACAGAAGTCCTTTTGTTTTAAATTTGTCGATCGTTCTCTGCAAAATTTATTTTGCATCTCAGGACACCACAAAGTTAAGAGAGCAAAAAATTACAATCAAAAAAAAAATAAAAAAGTCTTTCAAAAAAATTTAACAACAACTTAAAATACATAACAGTGGAATTCCACACATATACAATTGGTAAAACCACCCTAATGTTAACAATTAAATAAATATATGTATATGTTACCAATATTTAAAATCTTACATTCCTTCTTAGCTCACATCCATTTTTTAATTACACCTAAACTTATTATTCATAACGTAATTGTTTAATTTGATTATAATATCAATATAAAATAATTTACATAAAAAAAAAAACATATAGCAAATAAATTTCACCTATGTATTAGAGAAATATCAATGAAAAATCTTTTCCCTTCTACTAGACAAGCAGTGCAGGATTAAAATTTTACTGCTGGACTGTGATGGAGAGAGAGCAACTAATTCTAGTTGATAAAAATACTAATATAATTTTTTTACCTGGAGATAAAGAACAGCTGAAAAAAGAAACACATATAAAAATACATTTGGATTTAAAACCATTATTTTGAAGTTATATTATTTAATTTTTGAAAGAATATTAAAATATGCTGTACTCATGTTTTCTACGTCTGTTCTCTTATTAACGCAATTTTTGTTTTTTTTTTGGATTTTTTTTTTTTTTTTTTTAATATTTTCTTTATAATTAGGATTGTGTTTTGTAAAATAGTGGTATTGTCAAAATCGAAGTTATGGCCTGTCTCTGTTTTGTGTTCTACTAATGCGGTAGGATTAGATTTCAAAAGAAAGTTCCTTTGGTCATTTTTATGTTCATTCAATCTTTGTTTTAAATATCTACCGGTCTGCCCAACATAGCTTTTTAGGACATTGAGTACAAGGAATGCTATATTAATATGCCGGATTTCGTCTTTTATTCTTGATTTTGTTTTTGAAAAGAACCGTCTCTTTATGGTGTTAAGGACTCCTTTGTTGTAATTTTTATTTTTCCCTGTTGTTGTGTAGTATACACCCTTAAATGTGTTTTGTTCCGACAGACAGTCGATTATAAGGTATCTTTTGCCAACAAACTTCTCTATCACTTTGGTGTAGGATTTCCTTGGCTTTTAAATCTTTTCTCTCTTTGTTATGAATTTCTTTTAATCATAGGATATTGATAATTTTGCTTTAATCTTCAACATTTTGCTTTCTTCTGATGGATATTTAAATTTTATTATGAAAATTAATTGGATGATAGTGATGTAGCTCTGATTTTCAGGCTATTAATAACATTAATTTTGTTTCAAAGAATGTTCGAAGGAATAATTGAGAAATCTCTCAGAGAATGTCGGCTTGTGATACCAATCTGTCTCTATTAATTGATTGTGTCTAATTAGTCTCACGTCAAGGAATGCTATGCTGTTGTTTATTTCTTTCTCCAATGTAAATTGTAGTTTAAAAGGAAAAAAGGGATATATACCACTCACCTCTATACCATCCGTGTATTAATGGATATGACTAAGAAAGTCCAGATTTAAATGTGAGTAAATATATACATATATTTTATTTAATTGTTGCTAACATTAGGGTAGTTTTTACCAATTGTATATGTGTGTGGAATCTACAGCAATACGTAACTGAACGAAGTAATACCAA